>NW_026695506.1:0-14825 GCF_029851405.1 Lichtheimia ornata | reverse complement strand
GGTAGCTGGATCTCACTTGAAGGGTGCTGCTGGAAATTGGTGGGCTGAACACGAAGACAATGTGACCACGTGGCAAGAATTTGAAGAGAAGTTCGTTGAAAGATACGCTAGCAAGTCGATTAAGCGTGATTGGTGGCGTCAATTAGAAGCACGCAAACAAGGCGAAAGTGAAAGTGTATCCGAACTAGTGGAGGCACAACAAGCTTTATTTCAACGATTGGCTTTGAAGGATGAGAGGAGAAAAATCGATTTGCTATGCAAGGCTTTAAAGGATGATATTGGGTTTGAAGTCGAAAGAGAGGAACCTGATACATACTCTGAAGCTGTGGATGCTGCCAAGAAGGAGGAATCATTGCGTATCAAGTACAAGAAGGCAGCTGATGTTGGTGGTGTTGCTACGGATGGTGGTAGTAGTGACAAGAGCTCGGTGGTGTTGTCGACAAGATCTGATCGTGCAAGTGATGTCGGTAGTATCAGCAGCTTTGATAAGGCACTCAACGACATGAACGAAAAGTTCAATCGATTGGAGATCAACTTGATGGAACGCTTGAGTCGACAAGGTGGCAACAATATTCGTGGTGGTGGTGGATACGGATATGGTGGCTATTCGTTGACATGCTATAATTGTGGACAAGTGGGACACAAAGCCTATCAATGTAACGAGCGTGGTGGTTATCAAGAGGCGGGAAAAGACAAGGGACAGCAGTAGATGGGAAGTCTGCTGTCCCACTCAACAACAAAACCTTCCCAGAATCACCGACACAAGAAGTACATTTGATACAAGGAGTGCAAGTGTGGCAAAATGGACGCGTGAGACCAAGATCAAATGCATCGGGAGAAGGGGCACCAATCAAGAAGAGATCACGACGCACAATTGTGGATGATGAAGCTCAAGGCATTTCTTTATCAGCCATACAACACAATGATACTACCGATGTGACTATGAAGGATGCGAAGAGAAAAGCAAGAAAGCCAGCAAGGAGATTGGAGGTGTCAATTGATCGAAGCAGCATATGGGACGTATTGGGCGACACGAAGGTGGATATGTCGTTCAAGGAGTGGTTGGCGATTGACAAGCAAGCCGCAAAAGACCTTTGTGATGGAATACGTTATCTTCATGGACGAAAGCCACGTACCCCCAAGTCCAATTCACTTACCGCTGCCCAAGTCAATGTGGTGAATCTTGCTGGATCCGATGCCGATGAGGAGGAGAGTGAGATGGAAGAGGAAGAAAAAGAGGAATGGGATGGATTGGGAGATGGGGATGGAGAAAGCGATTCTGAATCGTACCTTTTCGACTCCGAGTTTGAAGACGACGATGACAATGGCTATCATTCGGATACGTCGATCACGCAGTATCCATACAGTCCTGAGTCAATGGGTTCAGCAAGGCCTTTTGCAGTTCAAGTCGATATCAATGGTCATGTCGTGGAAGCTATTGCGGATACGGGAGCCTCAGTATCAGTAATCAGCAAACCTCTTGCCCAAAGACTCAAGTTACCTATTAATCAAGACCTTATGTCCATCCAACAACTCGACGAAAGGGATACCAAGCCAAATGGAGTGTGTGTTAATGTACCAGTCAAGATCGGTGGCAAGTTGAGGCGTGAACACTGTTCGGTGCTGGATCGTCAATCAGACCTATTGCTGTTGGGATTGCCATGGTTACGTGCATACAATATCAAGATCGATCCTACGGCGTTGACTTTATCAGTACCCACTTTATCGAACAAGGATGCAGTGATTGTGCAAGGATACTCTCATTACAAACCTGCTGGAGAAGAAGTCGCAAACACGCCACAAGTGTTCATGTTGCAGATGGTGAAACGAGACATGTTCGAGGGTGCATTTGAAATACCAAGCAAAGTCGTGGCTGCAACATTGGAAGGAGGAGTTCGAGTCGATTGGTACGATGGTGGCAATTCAGAAGGTGGAATGAGTCAAGAGGGGGAGTGTGAAACAAAAGAGGAGTGTGAAGAAAAAGGAAGAGAAAGGAAGTGTGAAGAAAAAGGAAGAAAAGAGGAGTGTGAGAAAAAGGAGCTGCCGGAGGAAATTCAATGCTTGTTGAACACGTATCACGATTGCTTTGTGGAACATGCTGGCCTTGGTCGGGTGAAGCTCATATCGCATGAAATCAAGACCACCACTGAAACACCAATCAAGAGCAAGCCATATCGTCTTACATGGACTGAAGAAGCACAATTGCGTAAGGAGCTGGATCATTTGTTGGAGCTTGGGCTTATCAAGCCATCGAAGGGAGAATGGACGTCACCTGTATTGTTCGTTGGCAAGAAGGATGGGTCTTTACGCCTTTGTGTTGACTATCGACGACTGAATAAGATCACTGTGAAGGACCATTTCCCTTTACCATTTATCGATGAATTGGTTGATTCTATGGGTGGTGCTCGATACTTTTCGACCTTGGATGCCGCATCAGGGTATTGGCAAGTACCTGTACATGAGAATTCGATCCACAAGACAGGCTTCGTGACCAAGTATGGTGTTTTCGATTGGTGTGTGCTTCCCTTTGGTTTGACATCTGCTCCTGCCACCTTTCAACGTTTGATGACCCAGATATTACAGCCATTGCTTGGAAAATGTGTACACGTGTTCATTGACGATATCATTATTTATTCACGTACATTGGAAGAGCATGTGCAGCATTTGGAACAAGTCTTCAAGATATGCAAGGATACCAATCTTCGGATCAAGTTGGCAAAGTGCACTTTTGCAAGCGACAACGTGGAGTATTTGGGACATCAAATCACCAGAGACGGATTGAAGCCAACCGATCGCAATGTCAAGAAGGTGTCGGATATGAGCGTTCCAAAGAACAAATCGGATGTGAGATCGTTTTTGGGGATGGTTGGGTATTATCGGCGTTTCATACCGGATTTTGCGAACAAGGCTCGAGCAATACAACAGTTGACAAGATCCAAAGTGGACTTTGTGTGGGGACCAGATCAAGAATTAGCATGCAAGGAGTTGAAGGAGGCATTGATCAATCCACCGGTGTTAGCTTATCCAGATCCAAATAAGGTGCAGATCTTGACCACAGATGCTTCTGGCAAGGGGATTGGTGCCATACTCTCACAATCGGTTGATGGCTCTAGTGAAGGGGAACAAGTTATTGCGTATGCATCTCGAGCTTTACGTGGAGCTGAGACCCGGTATGCAACGACACATTTGGAGGCACTTGCGGTGGTAGCGGGGATGAACCAATTCAGACATTACTTACGCGGGCGGAAGTTTGTGCTGTATACGGATCACTCTGCATTGACGTATATCCTGAACAATCCTTCACCCAGTCCCAAGATTTCAAGATGGTCGGCTGCCACAATGGAATATGATTTTGTCACGAAGCATAGGAGAGGAAAGGATAACCCTGCTGATGCATTGTCACGGCTGGTTGAATGAAGGGGGATGGGTGGTTATTATATATGGATACAAAAGAAAAGGAACAAAAGATACAAAAAAAGGATAAAAGAACAATAGAGGAAAAGAGAAAAAAAATGAACAAGAAAAAGCAGTGAAAAAAAGGATCAGAAAAACAATTCAAAAGAGCAAAAAGAGCAAAAAAATTACATCGTATACATTATTGGATCATCTTATCATATCATTTCTTTATCATCAAGTCACATTCACAAGCACAACAACACATCTCAAGCACTACAACACTCTACAGCGACTTATACAACGACATCTTCTACAACGACTCTACACTACTATGGATTACGCGCATTATCTGGCCCTGTACTATCTCATCACCGAAGGGAGCTACCCACGTGATATGCATGACAACAAACTTAAACGGCGTTTACGCAACAAAGCAACACGATACTTACCTTATCGAGGGCGATTGTTTATCAAGAATAAAGATGGAAGCTATGGACAAGAAGTGCTGCATTCTGGTAATGTGATGGATGTGATTGCGAAGGTGCACAAGGAAGGCCACATGGGTATCAACAATACTTGGCGACGAATGCGATTACAGTATGAGGGATATCAGCTCTATGATCGGGTGCGTGAATATGTGGAAGCGTGTGAGCAGTGCCAATTACGAGCGAGGAGAAGACATGTACGGCAAGAGGAATCGCATCCCATACCAACACCTACACGACCTTTTTACATGATCGGATGTGATGCAGTGGGACCGATCAACCCTCCGAGCAAGAATGGGAATCGTTATCTTCTGGTTGCGGTGGATTACTTGACAAGGTGGCCTGTCGTTGCAGCAGTACCCAACATCAATGAGCAAACCACAGCAGCATTCCTATTCAATTGCATTGTTAAAGACTTTGGCGTACCATCTTACATTTTAACCGATCGAGGAGCCAATTTCAAATCTGATTATGTACACACCTTCTTGAAGTGGATAGGTTGTAAACCCCTGACGACGACAGCTTTCAGGCCTCAAGTTAATGGACTTTGTGAACGAATGAATCAGACCATAGTTGAGGTTTTATCCAAGATTTGCCAAGATCAAGACATGCTGGATCGATGGGATGAGTGTTTGACACATGCAATTCTTGCCATTCGAAGTACACCCAACGATGCAACAAGGTATAGCCCTGCGATGTTGTTATATGGATATGACATACGCACACCAGCTACATGGCCTGAACCAAGACAAGATTTCGTTGAAGGGGAATTAGCGGATGAAGTTGTGAGCAGGATCAAGGTGATTGACAGTATTATGCAACAACATCGGGAGGTATCCAGGCAACGTACACAAAGGAAGCAACAATCAAGGAAGCAACGTTATGATGATAAGGTGGTGCAAAAGCGATTTGCTATTGGTGATCAAGTTTTGATGCTCGACAAGCATAAACCACACAAGCTTGCAAACAGATGGATTGGCCCGATGATTGTGTCGCGTGTTAACAATCATGGTACTTATTGGCTACAAGGACCTGGTGGCAAGCGTTTGGATGGAGCGGTAAATGGTGACATGTTGAAGGCATGGAGATCAAGGGACAAACTCATACCGGATGTTGTGGCACAACGAGCTGATCGGCAATTACATGCATACATTGAACGCGTACAACCTGGGATATGACAACGCTTGATTGAGAGGGGGAGAGTGAGACGTCCGTGGTGGGATGGTCAACCTTCGCGTTGCCATATTTGGCCGAGAATTTAACCCAAGTGAAACTTTTGCATTGTCATCCACTAGATTAGCTGAGCGTGGTTATTTGTATAGCATCTGAAAACGTTTATTAAAACCCTTGTCTTTTTGTCTTTGTATTCGATTGGGATCATTTGAGTGAAGCAGTTGCGATTGCTTTATTGTTTGGATCTGTGAAGACTCCTTGTGATTGCCGTTTTTGGACTATTTGACACCCTCGCTACAAGCCTTACTGCCCTACGTCTCAGACAAGTCCAAAATTTTATTATATACCAAACTACTACTTCCTTTGGTAAGATTTATGACGTCAAGCTCGCCTTTGGTGCTTTCCACGTGATGTCCTTTGACGATGCTTGATGTTTCCCTCACACTCCTTTGTCTTTCCCTTTTTGGATTCCCCGATGCCCCGTTTCATGCACCACATTTTGCCCACGTCATTCCCTGTTTATTGCTTTCCCTGTTTACCCGTTCCCTGTTAGTACTTTCTTTACGTGTTCTTTTCCCTTTACTCATCATTTTTGTTATCCTTGCTTCCTTTCTGACTTTACGACTTTCACTTCAGCTCATTCCACTTTACTTGTTATGTTGTTCATTCACACTTCTACATTGACGCAGTACGACAGCACCACGATTGCACCCTGATCTCACATTCGTCATGGCAACGACTTCTCTTGCGACGTCTTATCATTTTTATCACTCACTCGGTTGTCCCCGAATGCACCATGGTCAAACATTATCATTCAGACGCACTATATGTAAATCCAGACACGCTAAGATACACGCACACGCACACACACACACAAGCACACGCACACACACCCATATTGTTATTATCATTGTCATCATCATCCTTGTATTTGTCAAGTCAATATAAATTAGCTCAATGATTGAATAAAGAAAGACAAGCTTGTTGAAGCCAAAGATTGAGATTGTTTTCTATTGTTGATCGCTGACTGCAGTGCGAACGAGACCTTTTATCCCTTTAGATCTTTCATTTCCCTCTCTCTATTGTACCCTTGAATTCCCCTTTTTGATTATCTTTTCGATTGTTCATTGCAGGTTGATCTTTCAGTCTACAGTGTTCACTTGTTAATTCTTATTTGATTGCTATACCATTGTATTTCTATTTGCCGGCGAAGTCTTTATCATTTTACCTACCCTATACACCCAACTTACCTTCCCGGATATTCTTACATTACCCCTAGCACCGCACGTGTCATTACTACCGGGGGGCAAATTACATGATAGGCCACAAAATTTCCATATTTAGAAAACAAAAACGGCGGCCTAGAGGAACGGGACAACTTGTGACATGCAGCGGAGCATGCATGCTATCTAATGATGTAGATGGCATGTTTTTGTGGGAGGTCAACGTGTTGTAATTCAAGGCAAAAGTAGCATTGTCATTGATCATCAAATCATCATGCAGCTGAGAAGTCTCCCGAAATTCAATTTCAGATTTGAAAAAGGATCAAGTCTCCGCTGTGTTCATCTTTCTAGCTTTGTTCTTGAGACAACTTCAACATCCCAGCACACCCAATGAACACTCCAGCTACCAACACAACACAAATGAGCTTCAACATGAACTGGAAAACCGACTGTATGGTGTAGGGTATCTTTGGGTACAACCGTGGTCTTGAAACGTTGTATTCTTTTGCATGTCTATTCTCGATCCGCTTCTACCATTGAGCATTGACTGCATCCGATTGTTGCCAACACAGCTTACACGTCAGCCAAGTTAGCAGCAACTATGAACAACTATAGAGCGATAATAACGCGTGTCTTGTTCATCAACGCGAGTGAAAGAACACCTTTATGCTTCAGCCAGGCTCTTTGCAGCAGTATATCGTTCGCCTCGTTGTTATTGTACTTGCCACTTTTGAGGATTGTTTTACAACCACGACTAAAACATGAAGGCGATGGACACAAAAAGGGGTATTCTAGCTGATGGTTGATATACAAATCTCGGTGTACGGATCATTTTGGAGGCATTGTGCACAACGAGCGCATATCGCTTTGACGTTAGCCTTTATCAAATCAGCTCTTTGTATCAATCACACATACACTCGACACAATGCATATAATAAATACAGGAATGCCACCTATACTCGATACGTTTCTTTATGCTTTCATGCGTGTGATTAGGTACATTATCCATAATAGCTACTCGATAGTGTTCATTCATATGGGGATGCTTTATCCAATTCATTCGATATTAAAATTCTGCATTCAATGGTACTAGTATATATAAAGTATGTTGCGACAAGGGGCATAGGTCTATTATTACATCATTGTCAAGCATTCAGCGCAGTCTTGAGCCGCACAGCAACAACATAAACCGGCAGTGCTATTGAAGATATAAGTCATCGCTGCTCTAAAGAGATTTGCATCATCACAACGTACCATGCAAGACATGTTTCCATCATTCCACCTCCACGGCCACCACCCATACCGGTAGGACGACCGCCGTATCCCATTGACTGTTGAGGTGGATAGAAGCCTCCTATACGTACGCACGCATTAGAACAATCATATGTATAATAAAACATGTGCATTATGCAGCACATTTTACCTTGCTGAGGATACTGCTGGCCGTATTGTTGTGAATAACCGCCTGCACCAGAGAAAGGACTACGTGGAGGTGGATGATTATAATAACCACCACCACCTCCGCCACCGCTATATTGGCCATATCCACCAGCTTGGCCATATCCTCCTCCTCCACCAGTGTAGCTTGAAGCTTGACCGTAATAATTGTTGGTTGATTTCATGGTTGCTATGAATTATAAAAGAAAAAAGCCAACAACGTGTATTAGATGTGGGGTAGTAGCTATACCTGATTCATGGGTTGACATCCTTTACGTGCATGGGTTCATGTGATACCCCTCGCTATAATAAACAAAGTAGAACAGGATGGGATGTTATTGGATAATGAGCATGCTATGATCAATAAGTGGATAAAGAAAACGATGGTGCTGCTGTGCTTGATAATGATGATGATGATGATGATGATGATGATGGGACACCATAATCGTGATAGCTGCTGCAGTAGTAGTAATCCAATAGTGGGACTAGGGAAGAACCACCATCACTCCGCACTTGTGGCAACAGCGTACAGATGATGTGCTACCAAGGATTCTTCTAGAGCTCACATGACAACATCATGCTGCTATGTGTACTTTATGCAAAAATATGGTTGCCATGTCGATCGCCGCTTGCATTTACCTTGTGATTGGAATGCGGAGTATTACGACTACTAGGAGGAGGAGGAAACGAGGTATGCAACACTTTTTACTCTTAGAATGGTCATCATGGTTGTTATCAGATATGAGGGTGGCATCCCTTGTGTATTTTTGGATGGTTTGTGTGTGGTGGTTGTGGTGCATGAGTTGTTGCCCTGGGAACCTAGGCGGCATATCGGGATGAGCGCGACGCGGATAAATTTAAAGTGTCGCGGGGGGAAACGAAGCGACAAAAGGAGAGAGGTGTATTTTTTTTCAAATAGTGCAACCATCTTTGCCAACCCCGCTGCTACTTCTTTTCTTCGAGCCCATCACCCCCATTGTCAACACAGCCATGGACGTCCTCCTCCATTGTGCAGACGAGTACGTTCTCGATAATCTCTACTCAAAGATCTTGTCCACACCTGCTTTCTCTGGCAACAATACTGTTTTCGCCCCAACAACGGCTGAATGGACTCGTGACAATGACTGGCGCATCGTCCTCTCATTGTCAGTCTTGGTGACGCTTGGTGGCTGGTTCTTTTATCTTGCAGCAGCAACCTTCTCTTATTACTTTATCTTTGATCATGAGACGATGAAGCATCCCAAATTCCTCAAGAACCAAGTACGTCTTGAGATCGATTGTGCTGTAAAGGCTGTTCCTGGTTTTGCATGTGAGTTTTCTTTGTGTATCTCATTTCATTTCCAATCAACTTGTTGCTAACATCTCCGCTTGTCAGTGCTCACCGTGCCCTGGTTTTGGGGCGAAGTCAAGGGATACTCAAAGCTCTACGATGGCATGCCAACCACTACCTATGAATGGGTCTATTTCCTTGTTAGCATGCCTCTTTTCCTCTTCTTCACCGATTGCGGCATCTACCTTGTTCATCGTGCTCTTCATTCAAAACTCCTCTACAAGCGTTTGCATAAGGTAAAGGCGAAACGAGAGTAGTGGGTATGAATGAGCAACTTCTAACGCTTCCATGTATGAATTATTAGCCCCACCACAAATGGATCGGTAAGGATCAGATGCCCTTGTACAACTTTTATAGCTAACTTGAATGGTTTAGTGCCAACGCCTTTTGCTTCGCATGCATTCCACCCATTGGATGGCTATCTCCAATCTGTGCCATATCATCTCTATGTTTACTTGTTCCCTATGCAAAAGTGGCAGTACATTTTCATGTTTGTCTTTGTCAACTGCTGGACGGTCATGATTCATGATGGTAAATATCGACTATGCAAAGGAATATAGAACCCATATATTGATTGGCTCTTTTTTGCTAGGCAACTTTATCTCCCGCTCCACTGTGATCAACACCACCGCTCACCACACTGTGCACCATTTGTACTTCAACTACAACTATGGCCAATACTTTACTTTTTGGGATCGTTTGGGTGGATCGCATCGTGAGCCCACTGATGAGCAATACAATGCCGAGCTTCGATCTGACAAGAAGGTGTGGGCTCAACAAGCCAAGGAAGCCGAATCCATTGAAGCTGAAGTGCTTCGTAAACGCAACAAGCAAAAATCCAACTAGACAGAACTACACTTTAATCTTGTATTACCTCTTATATATTTGTTCTCCTTTCGCACTATTTATCTGCTATACTACGTGTCATTTCTTATCCCACAACACTCGTCGAGTATTCCGTAGTCCTTTCCTAATATCTCAGTTCTTATCAACAAAGAATCCAAGATTTCCCGATCTCCAATATGCATCAACCAGAGGCCATGGTCGGCAATTGAATTATTAAGGTGCGATCAGATAATAGCGCTACAAATCTGATAACAGTGCATGCCGTGATCTTTTCGTCCTTTTCCCAACTTATGAACAATAACTGTCAAGAGCTCATTTCGCAATGGCTTTGCTCATCGCGTCAACAAGTCGATCCTCCGTTACTAGCACAAGTTCTCTTATGTAATTCTCGCTTCTGTGAACCCGACTTTGGCACTGGTCCTCTTCCTCCTCCACTCACACATCCAGCACAAACAATACAGATATCACAAAAGATCCTGCAGCATTACCACAAGTGATCGACTTTATCGAATCAGCATGGCATGAAAAAGATCATTACAAATGTGCGTATTTCCATGTCCAATTCAATTCAAAAAGTTAACCATCATCCATGTCGTGTCTTTTTCTCCCCTGTCAGGTGTCGATCTCCTGACACAAATGACAGTTCACGGATCCTCGGGATTGCAGCCCAGCTCGGGTAGGTCACATGATTGTCTATATATAGTGGAGAGGAGACCCCATTGTTGAGCCATGTTGCTGCTTAGTGGATATGCTCGTCAAGTTTATTTGCAATCATCTCGCCGATAATAATCACGACGCTCCTGCCATGGGTCGATTCGTTGATATGATTTATGCCCTGGTATCCATGACTGAACATACACGTGGACATCATGCCGTTCAATTATGCGAGGTGTAAGCGTTGTCATCGTCCTCCAGCATGGCAAGCAACTCATTGATCGATATCGCTAGGATCTTTGCCCATGTGCGTTCCCAATCGCTGCATCGAGATACAAGATACAAGTTATTGTTGACCATGGACAAGATATTACATGAGCATGTATATTGTAAGGGACAACATGATCCTTCTTTGTGGAAGCAACAATGGCAACTAAGATTACTTGTAGACTTGAGGTTGGCCGACTATGATTTTGTGGCAGGCTTTATTACATTGATCGATGGAGAAAAGGATCCACGGAATTTGCTGCAGGTGTTCTCATTAGTAAAAGTGGTCATTAGCAACTTTGATATCTCTTTACATGTCGAGGTAAGCAGTACATCACTAGCCAATAAGCAATGCACCATACCTATATAACGTCGTCTTACCTCCTTAGGACCTATTTGATTCTATATTTTGTTACTTTCCTATCTCGTTTACGCCACCACCAAATGACCCCTATGGTATCAGCACACAACAACTCAAGAATGCATTAAGGTGTGAATAGGCTCTTGGATGTGAATGAACCCACATGTTGATGATATTGGGGGAACTATATAGGGAAGCACTTGGATCCACGCCTTACTTTGCCAACTTTGCAACGCCCCTCTTGATCGAAAAAGTCATGACAGCAACAGGGAGTGCCAAGGTAACACCATTTTCGCTATTATAGTAAGAGCGGGATGTCTAATGGAACACAATAGAGTGATGCGATCGAAACCATTGGTCTGTGCGCACCAGCTTACGGTGCCCATGCATTGCTGCCACACGCTAATGATCTATTCAAGGCATTATCTACCGAAGTAAGCTGATAATGAAAAAAAGGATATTATGCACCAACTAAAGATGGGATGTATGTATGTAGGTGTGTGTAGCAAGATCACCCGCCATGGAAGAAATCTCTCTTTCAACAATCCGTAGCGTGGTGGGTGCACTGGCAAGTGGTATTTGTATTGCTGATATACGTGAATCGGTGGAACAAGCCCTACGATCATTACTTGATCCATGCATTGCACAGCTTGAACAACCTGAATTGAAGAATGCTAAATCAGCTGCTCATATCTTGTGCGCTGCAGCATCGGCAGCAGGTATTATATGGTCAAATGCGAATGTCACTTCATCTCTAACGTTCCATTTTTCATCCCAAAGATCCAAGCTGCTCATGCATCGTACACAGCATCGCTCCTATGCTTACACGTCTTTTTCGACCCACCGATTCCCCAGTGCGATTAAAAGCTATCCTCGACGTCTTCAACAGCATGCTTCAAAGTCATAATAGATTCTACTCCTCATCTTCATCGGCATTATCGAATGAACATCAAGGTAAGATAAAGGTACAAATGATGGTACTAGTGGATCTTAATTTTAGCTGATAGATACCATGCAATCACCACTGTACGCATACAAGGCACATCTTGTGGATGCATTCCTGAATTCGGTTTACAACAATGACGATGGCGTACGGCTAACAGCATTGGAAGGTTTGCAGCAGATGATATCCTTGAAGCAGTTTTTGTCGCAAGAAGAGGTAGGAAAAGGAGATATAGGATTATATCCAATGGTGGGGGAAGGAGTGGGAGGGATTATACATCAAAGAAGAGTATGGTAATAAAATCGTACTTTTGAATGCAATTCCCAAAGCTTCACGTATTCATCAAGCAGCTTGTGGATCTCTATTTGAGGGAGAGCAATGATAAAATCAGGTTAGAGTCGTCTTGCTATTGTTAAAAAGCCATTGTTGTATGATACGTCTAACGCACGCGTTGTTTGATCAATAATAGCAACCTCGTTCTTGAGATCTTTTCGGCAACATCAAGGATATCACCAGCAATCGCCGAGCAATACATCCTACCATTCTTTATCGATCATACCATGTCTTCTGCAAGCCATAGCCAGTCATTTGGAAAACCACTCCACGTCATCGACGTATTTGCCAGCCAGCCCTACTTGTCACGTGTCATCATCCCATCTCTCTTTACAAAGTTGCATCACCTCCTTTTACAACACCAACGTGGTAAGTGGATGACATACGGCGGGGATGACTTGCTACTTTTACTAATGCTCTATATGTCTCATAGCTGAGAATGATGACAACCTTGCCCATGCCCTATGTCGAAGTATCCTCAATGCATTAAAGTTATCGAGCAAACACGCTGAGATCATGGAAGCCGCACAACTGCAAGTGTATCCTTTCATTTTAGCGGAGTGCGTAAAGGCAAGCCTTCGACTACCTAACAGCTGGAGGACCGATAAGACGCTTTTGGATCTTTTAGGTATGAAATGAGTCGAACATGATGCATGCTGTGATCTAATCCTTTTTCCGAAAAGCTCTTATACAAGCAACCATATTGCGTGGATCATCGATTAGGTAACAGACCTTGATGAGGAAAAGGCGACAAGGGTATTAATTAATCATGATTTGGTTTGCTGTGTAGCTTCCAAGAGATGGCATTGAATCAAGCTTATCGGTTATTTCTCGATGGTGATCTTTCAACTATCAACCCGCAGCTTGGGAATACAAACATAGCCCAACACTTTGGATTATGGGTAAGTATACCTTATCATGATGTGCTTGTAAAACGACAAGGGATCTAACGGTGCTTGTTCAGAATGGCTCCAATGTGACGGAGGACATGGATATATCGGTGCTATTCCCGGCCATTGTGGGTAATTGCAGGAAAGAGGCAAAATCACCCATTCAAGATTGCCTTGCCTTGCTCCAACAACTTGGTGATCTTTTGATTGATTCAAGAAGCAATATGATTGTTACGCAAAAGATGGCGTTGGTGAGGACGATTGCATCGATTGCCAACAAGTGCAGTAATCGTGAGTAGTATCACTATTATTACCTCATTCTATTCTGCTTTACTCATATTTCGATATCATAATAGCGCAAATGCCAGACACGATCAAATTTTATGCTCAATCTCGGCTGGTTCCCTTATTGCAGAATATGTCTTATCCTAGTAAAAGTCGCTTGGATGCTTGTCTACTCACTGTTTGGGTAAGTTGGATATATGATGTGCCATCGTATGGAAGCCACTAAATCACTCATATCATTATTAGCTTGCAAAAGCACTATTGATACGTGGTCAAGCTGCTGGGATGGATATGCTGAATACGATTATGGACATGCTAAGCATACCGGAGCCATTGGCTTTGGATGTTGCCGAAAGCTTTACTGTACTTTTACAAGACGATGAGCTCGTACTTACGAGAGCATCTTTTGCAAATGTGTCGGTACGTGTATTCTTTTGCTTGCTATACGACGATGATAGTTACTTATCAAATTGTATTAGATCCTATACAAGCAACGCATTTTCTACCATTGCATACCAGTGCTTATTTCTCGAGCAGAATCTACGCCGAATGAAGGTAGGTATGAATCATAATTGACAAGGACATCTAATTGATATACGTTATCCTCTAGGCATGCGGTACAGCCATCTCTGTGCATTTTCATACATCATTATCAATCTCCCTATTCAAGTCATCACCAACGAAGTACACAAAGTAAGTTTTATACTAGAATGAGTTGTGCTGCTGCTCCAATACTAAAGGCTCGTGCCTACGATAGTTCATTGGCGGATTTATTGCATCCCTTAAAATAATGACGTTATCCGACCTCCTCATATCGTTGCTCCATGTCGCCGAAAAGATAGTCCCTGGTGCTATAGGCGAGCTCACACCTGAGCATTTACATAATCTTGTGGAAGCACTTTTGACATTGGGAACTTACAACCATCACATGATTGTTCGCATTGCAGCATTACAAGCATTAAGTGCACTGACGACGACTCGTCATGACGGCACACTCCTCCATACAATGGCACCAAGGGTGATACGGCAATTGGCAATCGCACTCGATGATAAGAAGCGGCAAGTACGAAGGGTAGCAGTGACCTGTCGAGCGAATTGGTTTGCCCTGATACAATAAAAAATGATGTTTGTTTTTCACACGTGAGTTGTTACACAAATACTGCAGAATTTGGATCAAGTAATAGGACTCCCCACCCACCCAC
>NW_026695505.1:0-14913 GCF_029851405.1 Lichtheimia ornata | reverse complement strand
TACACCTATACCAAGCACGTCGGAGATGTAGTGCCTGAACCACCACAATGATTGTAGGCCTCTGTCGTGTCCTTCAGGCATGCTTGATCGTATTCGTAGGACTCGAAGACCAGAGTTACAGCAATAAAAAGACACCAAGCATATAGTTTGCCAAAGTGAAAAGAAAACACCACCTTCCATAGCTGATGCAGGATGACGAGCCACCAGTTTCAAGTCTTTCCAATAGCTTGAAAGATATCCTCAATGTGCTTGGAGTCGTATATGGGTTGCTTCCAGTTGCCAGGTTACCGATTGTACAGGGATTCGTGCATCGCAAAAGAAAAAGACACGTCAATCTATAGAATGGGGCTTTCTTTGTACATCTACCTTTCGGATGACGGGTCTCTTGACATGTACGCCTTGAGTAGCTCATCTAAAGCATGCTGTTGGTTGCCATTGCTGGGAGGAATGTACTTGTGCGCAACATGGGTTGAATGGTGTAAAAGAAAGCGGGTGGAGCAGCGTAAGCTGGGGCACTTGGCCACTTTGACCTGCCAGGTAATTTAATTGCCGCTAAACTTGGCCACAAAATTCAGTTTTTGCGTTACGTGGGCTACGCTTTTGCTTTCGTGGGTGATGGTATTAACTTCGTGGGTAGCGCTTTTT
Organism: Lichtheimia ornata; assembly: GCF_029851405.1. Taxonomy (NCBI): domain Eukaryota; kingdom Fungi; phylum Mucoromycota; class Mucoromycetes; order Mucorales; family Lichtheimiaceae; genus Lichtheimia; species Lichtheimia ornata. Next base: position 14,268 of record NW_026695505.1, on the reverse strand, counting down.
ATTTCGTACTCAGATTCATATGGTTTACCGCTCGCGGATATTGGTTTCGTGGAGGATCATTTAATTTTCGCGCAGGATCATTTAATTTTCGCGGGTTGAGGGAAATGATTCGTAGAGGAGTCTTTTAACAATGGGGAAGGCGAAGAGAGGTTTTCATACAAAAAAGGTCGAGTACAGCTCGCTGGCCCCCCATTGTTAAGAGACTCCTCCACGAACCATTTCCCTCAACCCGCGAAAATTAAATGATCCTCCACGAAACCAATATCCGCGAGCGCTAAACCATATGAATCTGAGTACGAAATAAAAAGCGCTACCCACGAAGTTAATACCATCACCCACGAAACCAAAAGCGTAGCCCACGAAACCAAAACCATCACCCACGAACTCATATATCATTATGCATGAAAAAAACATCATCATCCACGAAACCATATACCTCAACCACGAAATCATTATCCTCATGTTCCTGTTCATCTTGGAAATCCTGTACATGGAGGAACGAGGTGAGCATGCTTGTTGTAAGATCGAGTTGTGTAGATCGGCAGCAGGTTGATGACCCATGTCGACGTAGATTTTGGAGATTGGGTTCATTGGCGAAAAAAAAAAGAGACGAGCATGTTGCCAGAGAGTAGATCTATATTGTAGACTACCTCGATTGGTGTCGAATTGGGAATGGGGAGCAAGATGGGTTGACGATCGGCAAGTTGTTGCAGTGGGAAATATAAAGTGAGAGAGTCAAAGTAAGCTGAGTGAAAGATATAAATTAGGGTGAAATAAGACCATTGTACAAGGCCTGTAAGTACGACACAAGACGCATGGAAGTGGTGCCAGGCCATAGACACCGCACAAGGTCCATAGCTACAATACAAGGCCCGTAGATACGGCACAAGGTTTATGGACATTGTCAGTCAAAGACTTTCCTGACAATGGAGCAAGTCCATCGGTTGTCAAACCTGACACATGAATGCTGTGATCTAATTTCTCCGCTTTATTGAGCAAATACAGCTAATGAAAAATTGGATACAATAAGGAAAGTCTAATCTAAATCTAATGCTCTTTGATCTTTTTCTTCGCTCGCTGGTCAAAACCGCTCAATGGATCAGCCCTCTCAGAATATGCCACCATCTACTCCCATGTACGAGGATGGATCTCACATTTCTCCCAATCCTACTTTGAATATCCATGATATGGCCCAACAGCTTTAACAACAACAAGCTTTGTTACAGAAGCTTCTTCAACAGCAGCAACATCACCAACAGCAATCGACTGGTTTGGCCTCTTCTGTTCCTGGTGCTCAGCTTCCACCATGGGAAATGGCTTTGCAGGAATCGAGTAAAAATGTGTGCATGGTAAAAACCAAGTAGCAACGGAGCAAGAATGAGGTAGATGTTGATGGGACTATACCATAAGAGATGAATACCATTATCTGGTAAAAGAGAGCAAGAATCAGGCAATAATGGATGCAAAGATCAAGCACGTATCAAGCAATATTTTATTACGCTCTCTGTTTCAAAGACACATAGTATTGAGCATACACGGTATCATGGAGGGAGATAATAAAACATTTACAAGGAGTAAATATGACGGAGCTCGTTATCGAAAGGAATGGATGCAATTGGGACCGACAGCGTATGACAACTACTGTTATTGGACCAATAGAAGTATTGTCGACTATCTTCCATTTCCGTTCTTCCAACAAAAGCATTGAGATCCTTCGCACAAAATACCTTGATCTTTTTGGGGGAAGAGCTTGTTGTGTATGGGAAGGGGTGTCCAGGATCAAAGTATACTTGGTGGACTTCAACTGCAGCAAGCAATCTTTCCTCATCACCTAGCTTGTGTTGAAATAGGCATTTCAGCTCACCGATATACTGATATGGCAGGGTCCTTGTCAAAGAGCCTCTTGAACGAGGCACCTGCACACGAGCGAGCACCTTCACAAATGCTTTATACTCTCCCGATGTGGATGATCCAAACACATGCCCACTGGTACTCCAAAAACGACGTCCAACACGCACATCACCTCGTTCATCGATCTCCAGTCTACGGGAGCCTCTTCTCATGCGCCAAAAATCTCACAATTCCTTGACGTATTTGAAATCACTCACCTTTTTTCTTTCATAAGGGCCCCATATCTCACATCTTTCACTGTTTTCCTCATAATAATCGGCATCATTTTCATATTCCTCAGATTCGACAAGAACCTCACTGCTTTGCTGCTGAGATGTAGCTGATGCTTCGTCTTCAATTATAGGCTTCACATCATCGAGTCGTCTATGATGCTGTATCGCTGCTAAATGTATCATGACATTAACCGCATTTGTACCTGGATCACGCTTGGAGTTGATATGTTTTTTGATATCTCCTATGGCACGCTCCATTCAGAATGATGCATAAGTGGGTAGCGGACCAAGGTGATTGGCGATACTGTGCAAATGAGTCAAGTAATGCTGATTGATGGTGAAGATATTACCCTTGATGCGTTTGGCGTGTACTTGTTCTTTCAACCATTGCAGCCATTTGTTCACAGAAGTTTCCATATCCGCCACGTCGCTTCCAGCAAGTTCACGATTGCAGGCAACATGATACACACGCACTAGGTGTAGGATAGCATCCCGAGTTTGGCCTTTAAAGTATCTAACAACAATTGTGGGCACAAGGTACATCATAAAATGAAGCCAATCGATGGCTCGATAATAACCACTTCGCGTATACACATCTCCGCAATCACCTGAAAAATCCTTTGCGAAGGAACGAGCATTTGGAACTTGTATGCCGATGGCTTTGCACTGGAACACAGGCAGAGAAAGTGGATTCGGCTCTCCTTCCTCTACGTCATACTTACTATCAGAGATCAAATTCCATAACTGTTTTGCTATTCCTAGGTCAAGCATATGCATTATGTCCATTGGGAAGAAAGATGCTCCATGAAAAGTAGGCAATCCTCCAAAAGGTGTCACTTGCCTTTGGCCTGCTTCCAAACTCACTTCTTGAAAACTGAAATGCACACAATGAAGAAGTAAAAAGATGATAATACAAGGAGACGAGAGAATCCAGTGAGACTCAATAAAGGGTTTAATGATTTATTTCAAATGATTGAGTGCGCTTATTTATAGCTTTGATGGATGATGGCGTAAGGGATTGATATTTGGGTTGTTGTTGATGTGGCTTCCTGATTCAGGATATGGATGAGTTGGCATACGCAGTGATGATGGGACCCGTGCGTGAGTGGCACAAATGGTTGATTTGTGTAAGTCATGCGTGTAGTGGCGTAAGAGCTCTCTCTATGATAAAGTCAAGTCCACATTCATTGTTTGTTACCTCTTACCCTCATATGTGTGCCATCTCCTTCTTGTGTGTGTGAACTACTCGGATGTGTGGATCCTGTACCCGAACATAAAGTGACCTTGAATAAGGTATAGATCAACCGTTGTATGATAAAGAGTGAACGGTGGTATCGGGTCACGACAAAAACTACTAGCTGTTCGGATTGCTGGTCTTCGGTTTGGATCCTCAGGCTCGAAGATCATGCTTCTACCCAGTGATTTCCCAAGGATCGTACAAAAGCGACAACAACGCTTTGCTTTGTGATGTGATACTCACAAAGCATCATTATCGTTGCTCACCAGGTCACCGAAAATTGTGACCAACCCCGCCAAATTTTTGGCAGGGTCACAAGCGGGGGTAGGCAAGATACCTATGTAAAATTGCGCCAAAGCGCAATATACCACAGGTACCCTATACCGTTGGTCACAGAATAGTACATAGCTAATTTTATATGATTGATGATATATAAAATGACTACATCTTTTGAAGGTACTACATATGGATCATTCATCAATGCTGGAGGAGCCTACTAACACCCATGTTTGCCTAGTTGAATATATACAACGCATGTATGCCACGATGTGATAGATAAACACTTAATAGCGTCCTTATATTATACACGAGATGACTAGCGTTGATTTATTCAATGTATGATGTTATGGATATTCTATTACTTTCTTTCACGTGTGTGTGTGTGTGTGTGTGTGTGTGTGTGTGTGCATCTGCGCGCGAGCTAAGCATCCAATCCTAAATGCCATGCATGACCAGTTAGACGATGTTCAACGTAATAATGCTATTCATAATCCAAACCTTGCATAATATCCAACACATCTCTCTTGGTGAGTTCCTTTTGCAATCGATCCATTGACCATCCATTCTGAGCACGACGCTCGTCTAGACGAGAAGCTGCTACATCTTTACTAACACCTTCATCATTGCTGATCTTTTCAATTGCTTTGATCATTTTCATGCATCTGCTAAACCTTTGACGAGCTACACAATCGCATTAGTGTTCGGCAATGATGAGATGACAACCTGCATACCTTTGGCTGAATTCCGCCAATCAGTATTAAACCTTGCTTCGAGATCTTTTATTGCTGGAGACCCAAGGAGAAGACCTGTATCCCATTCCTTCCACGCTTGCATGACGTTGTCAACAAGTTTAATCCCATAATTTTGATCAGTGCTGATGTTGTCCGAGGTGCTGGTGTTGCTGTTGCTGTTATCATTGTTATCATTAATGCTGTTGGTGTTGCTGCTGCCAGTGAATGTTGGTGCAAAAATGGGATCATTGATACTATTCGCTAAACCAGCCAACCCTTGAAAAAGACGTTTGATGCCTTGTCTTTGAATTAGGAAAAGCACAATGACTATGGCCCATGTTTGATTCACTTACTCTGCTCCGTATTACATGCAGCCACCCTAGCCTGCTGTGCCTCGTGAAAATGTTGTTCTAAACGACTTTCAATACCATCGATTCTTCCTCCTAAGTCTGAGAGTCCATTTGCGATGATAGGTGCCACTTGATGGAGATGAGTTTGTTGCGGGTTGGATTCTGTACGTGATGCAGTCAAAAGCTGTTCGAATTGTAAAAACTCTGGATCTTCAATCAAGGCGTGGTTGAATAATTTGGATGTACTTAGATGAGGGAGATCACGCAACATCACAACATCTTGCAAGAATACAACGCAACTCTTTGATCAAATTTAGAAATCCTTGTGCACAAATGGTTTGCGGGCAATCATTATCGTCGTCGTCCTGCACACGGCTCAACCAGTGCTCTACGGATGGGAACACCTTTTGTTGCAATGATTCACTTGGAGTAACAACAGCACGTTCAAGGAAAAGTTGGGCACCGTCAATGGGAAATCCACTAAGCGATCGAATTGCTCGAAACGGAAAGTTCTTTACAGTAGATAATGAGTGCCCATGCTGCCAGTCTCCCAGCGACCATGCCTCTTTAAATTGTCTTCAGAAACACCTGCAGCCTCTGCTTGTCGAGCACCTGATCCTCTGCCAGGGTGTGTCTTGTGTCTGCTGTGGATATTGCATGCGTTGAAGGCTTTGGTAATCATTCTGTATTGAGTAACATAATTGATTTTCTTCGTCTTGTCGAAGCCCTTGCACACCTTAGTATCAAACCAGCGATTGGAATCGAAAGTAGGGAATTCTTCAGAATCTTTCCCTTGAAGTAATTGCCACCTGAATAATAAATTGATATGAGTAACTCGTATCTGAGAGATGACTAACATTGCCTACCGATAAAAGAAATATATAGCCATTGCACCAAGCGCACAAATACGCACATCCTTATGGCGGATACCAGCAACATACTGCTTTTCATGACGCTGATTCGTCTTTCCACTCTCCAACATGACAACGAGTACTGGGCACTTTGTAGGACCTTCCTCCGCAAATTGCACAAATATATCCGCTAGCTCGAGAGACCTCGTGTCGTCACCACGCAAAAGCATAACATGCTCGAGAAGAAAGGTCATTCGTTCACGTTGATGTGGTTCTTGGCCGTTGATAAAAAAATACTCGCTCACTTTCACCATCTCGTCCATTGTGTATCCATCCTAAACCAATTGACGTCGAAATCAGTGAATAAGATAAATAAGCTGCAACACTATCCTTACCTGAATGCTTCCAATGCCACGATCAATGTACATGTCACGACTACGCTGTCTTTCCTCATAATAAAAAGAATGTATCCATGCCTTGTACGCCGCATCACGAGGGTGATCATTGTTGTTAATGCCATGAACGCGTTGACTTTGATATAAATCGACAATGGCTTTAGCATACTGCGTAATGGATCCTGTGGTGAGCGGGTATGGGTCGCCTTTCGTAGGTTGCCTTCAGGTACAACAACGTCCTGTAGATAGCGTAGCATTTTCCCTCCTGTAGCAAGATATCCATCCTCATAACCACATGCTTCACACCATTCCTAGGGTAAATAGTAAGCAAAGACGGCTTATCTTTCATATTTCCAATAAGATGATAACCTTGAATCTTTTCTGTCTTGATGAATAAGATCTGATTGTCTGGTAGGGCCTGGCTTTTTCTTTCGATGCGAGAGCTTTCAACTTAATTTCTTGTTCACGGATTGCGTTGCTGATAGTGGATGATGATGATGATGATGATGATGATGATGATGATGATGATGATGATGATGATGATGGCGTGGATCGACGAGCATTGAAACGGGAACGAGCAGATACACGAGGCATATTGATGATGGATGATCGATATTCTACATGGCAGCGTAAAGTAAGCAAATGGTCGAACAAAGCTACTAAGAGACCTGTCGCCATGACACCCAAACCGTTGATAGGCAATGCCACCACTAACCACAAGATTTGTCACAAGAGATCTATGTTTCCAATGGGGATGGTTGTTGCTGAGAAGAGAGCAAAGAAAAAGAGGTACACCACTGAGGTGGTGGTGGTTGAGTTGGCTACTCAAACCACAGGAGCAGAAACATGGTGGAAGATGGCCAATCGATCGTTTACTGGAACTGAAAATTGGGACGTGAATCAAGGTCACCCCCAAGCCCGTGACCTGGGTCAGTGACCCAGCCAAAGCGGTGTCTGATACTCCTGAGACTTTGGCAACAGCAGGGATGTCGCCACCACAAAAAAGAAGATGAGCTTTAACCTTCATTCAAAGTCAATAAAGAACCACACACTGATACAAAATGCAATGAAATAAATACCTTTTGGTTGAGACCATTATCCCTCTTTATGTTGATACCATCATCTGCCAATCGTTTCAGATCATCCAACAGCGGCTTCATGAAGCTTCCAAGATCTTCAGTCTTGGGCCCTGGTACCACAGCAACTTGCAACATGTTCTTTTGTTCCATACGAATTCTCGGATCAAAATTGAGCACGACTATATGCAGCAATGTCATTGAGTTGTTTTTGCCGTGACGAAAAGGCTGAAAATCATCCGTAAAAAGTCCAAGGTAGATGTTCAAGGTGTTTTGGTCATTGCCCAACAGCTGTTTCACTGCTGCAAAAAGGGGAGAATCAAAGACGTCGTATGCACCACCATCAGCTGCTGACTTTCGTTTGGATGGATACGTAAGTTGATCACGGACTCCTTTGTTTGCACTGTAGGAAGGTTTTTTCCGCTTTTACTACGTAAATACCCAGAATGACTATCGATGTCGAAATAACTCCAAAATTGAGAGGATTTTGTAGTAGATCTGGGATACGTGATTCCTGTAATCCCCTGCTGGTAATTCATCTACTCTAATTTGGACACCGATGATCTTCAACATGACTACTACTTGACTACAAATATTTCCTATATATCTTTGCCTGGGCACGAATGGTCTATTGAGATAAAACATGCATGTATGATTCTCCTTTTTGCCAAGAATGTTACACGATCATGTATGTTCGTCATTGGATACATTAATCCACAACAAGAGTATTGATTGGTATTGCAAGCTACTATTCATCCCCGTATACGGGTTATTTTAATCTTTCGTCATCATCATCGCACATGGGAGGTACTAGGATCATTAAACTAGTTATAGCTCTTACTAGCTTTCATTGGCCTCTTTTACGCTTGGTCGCCTTCTTACGGCCATTGGTAGCCTTCTTGCGTCTTGAAGTGTCTACTACGGTTCACGTCATGGCAACGAGCTATTAATGCCACCTATATCGATTATACAAATTGACAGCTTACCAGGATCAAAAGAGCGATGGGCTTTTTTTCTTCGGCTTGCTTTAGATCGGCTACGAGGTGATGCTCGCATCTCTGGTACCCTGTACATGAATAATACGTTAACAAAGTAACATACGTGCTTCCATATCGATGACACTTACTTTGGGCTGCTACGCTTCTGGTGTATGGGTGCTTGTGGTCGCTTGTCTAGCAACAAAATAAATCAACTTTCACGAATCCTGTATCCAATTTCAAGTCTTACCATTATTACGAGTAGGCCTCTTGTCACAAGTCGCACCCGAGACATGCTCGCCCTCACCTATAAAACCCGTTAACAACCATTGGTGGTAGAGAAATAAGGACATACTTACCATCGTCATCATGTACCGCTGGGTCAACGTTGCCCTCTTGGTCCTGGTCATTTGTTGAATCACCATCGTCATCACTTGTTGAATCATCATCGTCATCACTTGTTGAATCATCATCGTCATCATCTATGGTTGTCCATTAGTACGATTATCGTCAACATCAGCGATACAAATGGTTATAAATACCAGTAGTAGTCAAATCGTCGTTGCTGCTGGTAGCGGACCAGAACTTGGCTATCATCATGCTAGCTCCCCAGTGAGCAATACAGCTGCCAAGTGGAATAAAGCATCTCACACGCTCTTCCATGAGAAAAATGGCAGCCCATTGTGCTCTCTTTGGAATCTGACCCCAAGACATGCCAATGGGGATATCGAATGTGGCACAAATGTCATCTATCACACTTGGAATCAATTTACCCTTGGCGTTGTTGCAGGCATCCTGGATTTCTTGTGGAGTGGGCGTGATCTCCAATTGGGTGCGAGCCACTACATCCACCAGCCACTCCATAACTTGCCAGCTGAATTGAGCCTTGCGTGTGCCTTTCTTAGGATTAATATCGCACTGACGAGGATGGTGAACAACACGCTTAGGTGCTTGCAGAGGAGTGAAGAGTGAGACTGACGTAGCATGATCATCGATTGGCAGCTCGCCTGCTTGCTGAGCACCACTCTCACGTTCAACCAACACCTTCAAAGTACTCTGGATCTCGTTCAACTGGCATCCCATAGCTTGTATTTCTTGAGCAACATTGAAGCTTGGGACCCATTGTTGGCTATTGGATGATGCAGGTATGGAGAACGACTCAAAGGATGAAGGCATAGAGAAATTGAAGTCTTCGGGAATGGAGCTTGAGCTTGATGTTCCAGCATCTTGTCGAGTCAAAAGGGAGCGTAAGCTTGAATGATTCATGTTCATGATTGATGTTGTGACAACTTTTACCTGCTATAACTACAGCAAGTCTTTTATATGCCTTGTAAGGTTTGTGTGCTGTTACCATATTAGGATGGGATTTACATTTGAGGAAGTGATGGATACACGAGGATAGAGTTGATAGCGCTTGTTGTGTGATAAACCTTGAGCTTGCGTGTGTGTGTGTGTGAGTGTTCCTCATGATGCCCAAGAGAATGTTGAATGCAAATGTTAGTGCATAAAATCGACAATTGGAAAAAAGAAAGAAAGGGAGAAGCAATAAGTTGGCATGAGATCAAAGACGCGATGATTTATATGCATGTATGTTTGTTACCTTACTTAGGTGTTTGCCACTAGATGTCACTAATAACTTTGGGTACCCAGAGTTTGCTCTAAAGTTTGTTCAATGAACCCAAATCAGCTTCGTGCTCCTTGTTGTATGACCAGTATACGAATGAACGGTCCCCTGGGGTTTCGATTCTGCCGCAAACACAAGCAATGCTAGAAACCTCGACGATTGCTACCCTGTCTGCTTGTCGTAATATAGGCCACACGTGATTGCCATCATCATGCACCTCTTGAAATCTCACAAGCGCAAGTAGCTTGGGTGCTCCATCAAGGTAATGGCGGAAATAACACATCACCTCACCAAAAAAAGCTCTACGTTGCAGATTGACCGGTCGACGAGGTGGGTTGATGTCAACTTTAAGTAGTATCTTGACAAAAAAGCTTTCTCTTTTGGTTGCATAGCTTGATGGCTTTGGTTGTTTCTTGTACATTGTTGGGAAGGAAGAGCAATCATAGACATTTCGATCGGGTGTCCATAAATGGCTTGCAAGCTCGATTGACTCATCAACGCTGACCACGCTTTCTTTCCTTTCAAAGGTGTGGTAGTACTTTTCAAGGTACGTCTTGACATCCACATCAACTGCTTTAGAAAATTTTCCAATGGTCGTTCGACGGATTGGTCCCCATAGCTCCTCACTATCGCCGTGCTCGTCATCCAAGGTCAATACTTGATGTCTTTCGCAGCTGCCATCACCAACATCCTTATCCTCGCGTAACTTCGTCAATCGATCCAAACGATGTCTTGCTGCAAATCGTTTCATCACATTGGCAGCGTTCTTTCCTGGTTCCTTCCTCGACTTTATATTTCTCTTGTACTCACCAATCACTCTTTCATTCGCAAAAGCGCTGTAAGAGTGCATTGGTCCCAATTGCTTCATGAGGTCAGGTACGTGCTTCAACAGATGCAAGTTGCCAGTGAAAACAGTTTCCTTGATCACATCATCATCCATCGACAGGGTCACCAAGAAATCATTGTATTTATCAATGCATTCTTCCAAAGTTTCGATATCATCAGTGTCAACTTGGGGCTTGCACATGATGTTGCATGCTTGAGAGATGTTGGATAGGGCAGCGACGCAAGATGTGTCTTGACAGTAATCGACAAAGATAGTTGGGATTATAAATCGCATGAAATGTATCCAATCCACCGCTCGATAGCAAGAATGATCTCCAATGGATTTAACGCTGCCAGAGTATGTCGAGGGAATAAGTCGATGCGATTTACTGATGTCTTTGTCAATAACAGAGAAGTCGGATGATGTCAATCGTAGGGGGTTATGCTTGGAATTGGAACGTCTTCCATCAACTCTTGTGTCATAATAGCCTTCAAATAGCCTGACCAATTGCTTTCCAATATTGGCAATAAGATGCATAACGTCGATAGGGAAAAACGAGGCACCACTGAAGAAACGAAAGTTGGCAAATGGTGTTGGCTGCTGTAATCCACGTTCTTCATCACCAATCGTAAAATCGGATATTGTTCGATATGGGGCAATCAAAGGCTTTCTCTTTCCATTTGCAAGCCGCTCATTGCTGGAAACAGGTGGATAAATGTATCGGTGATCCATATATCTGGCAGCATAGATACAACAGCGACAACCGTGTTTGTGCATGTGCGACGCATGTCGTGACACTTTCGTTTGTGCTGGAATGTCACCACCTACAAACAGCAAGTGTGCTCGTGCAAATAATGATACACCACCTGGACAAATGACGCTGATTCCTTGATCTTCTAGAATCGATAATTCTTCCAACACGGGCTTCAGGAAAGAAAAGAGATCCTTAGGTTGGTATGGACCGGGTATAATACATGGTTGCAACATGAACTTGCTCTCGGTGCGTATGCTTCGTGGAAAATTCAAGATTACAATGTTGATCATGGTAAGCGATGAATGGCCTTTTTTGAACACCTCGAAGCCATCTGTGAACATTCCAAGCATGAGGCGTTTACATGATGTTGAAGAATCTCGTAGTTCAAAGCTGCTACGAACGATTTCACCATCAAAGATATCATCCATACGACCACATCCCGAATCCTTGTTCTTGTCATGGTCATCGCTTGTTGCCACCGGATCTTCAAGCATTTCTCTCACTTCTTTGTCATATAAAAGCAAAGCCAATTGTTGAATGACCGATAAGTATGTTGCTTGTTGAACTGGAGCACCATCGACTAAGCGAGATGTACCATTGCGATCGCACAACGTGCATTCTTGGTCATCATCACCTGGGCCAAATAGCTTGCATCCATTGCGGCACACATCGTAATTCTTGGACGTAACAGGATAGCTATCATTGGCGAGCTTCTGATTCAAGTATGCTGACATCAAAGGAGGTGCAGCAGGAGCATATTGCTGCATGTAGTTGTTGATCATTTTTACAGCTCCATCGAACGCATCTCGGGATAAACCGCGCCTTGTTAAGTATGCGTGAAGCTCCAGGCTGAATTTGCTGCTGTCATCAATTTGAGCACTGCTCTCAAAGTCGACCACGATTGGTTGTTGTTGATCGTTTACATCTTCGAATGATACATCTGGCGATACGGGGTCGATGTCCATATCCCCAACGCTAAATGCCTCCTCATCCACGTTGTTGCTCAAAGCACTCCGATCGAACGTGTCATCTTGATCCATAAGGCTCATGCTTCCTCTTTGCTGGTTCTATTTGTGTCGGTTAAAATCATTGCTCAAATACAAGATGCAGTAGGGATTCGAGGAAGTACCTGAACGGAAGGCGATGCTGGTTGAGATAAGGCTGCAGGTGCGTGGACGTAACCTTGATCGAATGGTGTCAATAGTTGCCCTGTCTAAAGTCGGTAATTACAGGTGTTAGCGCTATGCGCAGGTGGCGTATTATCATGACATACCTGCAAACGATCCAAAACCGATGCTCTTGCTGTACGTAGCTTGGTGGCCGTACGGGATCGGCGATGGGCTCGCAAACAACGATGCGTATGCTTAGTCAAGGAAGATCGTAACTTCCATTGTTTGCAAATGGGACATTTGCTGTACTTGGTCGCATTGTTGGTCATTGTCAAGCACACGTATTGGTAAAGGAAAGAAATGCAGAGTGAAAAAACTTTACTAACTCCATTGTATTGTACAAGGATAATGTCAGCTCTATGAATTACTAGGATAGTGTAGCTACATACATAGTTTTTTGGGTACCAAGCAAAGCCCCCAAGGAATTCATCTTATGAAAACAATAGGCATATTGCAGTTATCCCGATAATGCGTGGTGACACACGTGGCACTCACTGCCAGGTCACGACTCTCAGGTTTCCCTTATACAAAAATAAAGTAAAAGCAGAGTCATTTAGATTTCTGGAAATAGTCATTTAGTTGTAAAATGAAGACCCAATAGTCATCCAGTCACCAGGCAGAAAAATTTCGATTGTTTATAGCCATGATGAGGCCACATGGAGTCTTTCAGACAACTTTTTCCTACAGTGTTGTCACAAGAAGGGCCAATTGTGCCGCCAAAGATAACTGTTTCGTAGTCCTCGATGGCACGCCGGGTGACTTGAAACGGGGAAGTTTACAATAAGGGCAACGCTCTTCATCTTGACAACAAAACATATAGCGTCCTTTCTGGCACATCTGGTATGTCTTAGGATGAATTGGATAACTCCTCTCCAAAGCCTTTCCTGCCAAATAATGGCTACAAAGCTCGGGTGCCTTGTCGCCGATGTACTTGTTTACACGCTCGATTACTCGCTTGTACAATTCACGTGGAGCACCAAATTCGATAAAAAAAAGTGATAGATGTCCACACTAGCTTCTATGTGTGGTTGATTGCCGATGGATCTGGTATAATCGTAAGTTCCTGGATATTGGCTGGAATGTGTCAGCTCCTGTTGCTCGATCTCTGAAGGCTCACCTGGCTCATATATGTGGAAGTTTGAATTGAGGTATTCACTGGGTAGCACAGCCAACTGATCGAGACTATGGCAGCTGTCATTGGTGCTGCTATCTCCATCGTCATCCTCAAGTTGTGGATTCACGGGATCGATTGTTACTTGTTGAGTCTGTTCTTGCGCATCAGCATGACTTTCTATCATTTGGGTATCATTCGATACATTTATAGCGTGATCGTCAGCGCCAAAGTTGTCATGAACACCATAAGATTCCACGTCTGCAAATTCCACCTCCATCTGATCGTTATCCTTAGCAATAATAAATAAATAAATCTCAATGAACATCTTCCGTTGCATGTAACATCTTTTGTCAAAGCTTACATGGTCATGCTGTGGTTGGTGCATATGACGGAGGTTGATAGGGCCAAACTTCTCGCGAAAACATGTCGCTTCATGGTCTGCTTTTGATACTCTGGAAGTGCTGAACATACGAGGGTTGAATGAAAAGATAGGGGACCACATTTCTACGCACTGCAAAAAGTTGTGAATGTCGCTTGTTCTTCATACAACCTTACCCATATATACATTCGGACCTCGACAATTGAATGCTGGTAACCATGTGTATCTCCGACCTCTGATTGGCAAGAAATCGCCGAAATAAAAACGTCTCCTTTTCACTGAATTGACCATATCGGCATACGATGTCAAAAACGTACTCCGATGTTCCTCCAAATTTGTTCACATATGGACGCCGCAATACCAAATCTGGGAAAAAAGATCCG
>NW_026695504.1:0-15202 GCF_029851405.1 Lichtheimia ornata | reverse complement strand
GTGGGGAGGGGGAGGAGGGATGGTCATTTGGCTATATTGTCTATGGCTGTGCTGGAGGGTATCCAACAACTGACACACACATGTTAGGGGATGTGGACGTTCCAAAGGAAGGACAAGTTGGACAGGGATACCTGAGCGTGGCGATTATCAGGCTGTCATTGATCATCTCATGGAAGGAAGCAAATACCCCAAGCCATCTCATTTGATTATCAGTGTAAGGTCATGGATGATGATAGCGGATAAAGGGAAGATTGACAAGTGGGTGGTTTTATTTAGGGATATTCATTCGGCAGCATGATAGCAGCATCCATGGCACCACCTCAACAAGGCGATGTATCTTGTTCCTATCTACTCATCAGCTATCCACTCAATGTACAATGGGCTCTCGCCACTGTCAAGTCATCTTTTTTCACATCCAAGGTGGATGAATTATTGGCATCACGACAAGCATTCGTCATTTACGGTGGCCATGATCAATTCACTGGTATGGGATCGTATCAAGCATGGATCAGCAAGAAGCGAAAAGACAATAAGCAACTGGAAGCGACGCTTGTACCCGAGGCGGATCACTTTTGGTTCGGGATGGAGGATACTTTGGTAGAAAAGGTCAATGATTGGATATCAAGAATATTGGCATAAAAGCGGATTACTACTATCAATCAGTGTGATGTTTGCGCGATTGGGATGGTGTGGTTTTCAATGCTGCAACTGAGAACACATGTGTTAAATACTACGTTTCATGGATATCAGTTGTTTGAACAAGACTATTATGACATAAAGAAAATGCTAGGGTATGTACAAATGGAGGATGGAAGTGGAGTGGGATGGGATATACATATGACCAAGACAACGACGGGGGATAAAGGTGATTATGGGTAATAAGGTGGTGGTGGCAGAGGGGCTTGTTGATGTCGCTCCAAAAGTTGGCGATGAAGATGGATTTGTTGCATAGAAGGACTGACCAGAGGTTCCTTGTCGGTTGTTTGCTGATGGGTTTTGGGTGGTAATTGAAGTTGGTTGTCCTCAGCATCATGGTGATAATCTTGTGCAAACTGATTGAAGCGATGCATGGATGTTTCCTGGATGTCGTTGTTGCTGAGGGTGGTGCTAGCGGTGTGTCGTTTTTCACGTGCAAGCCTTCTTCTTCGACGACGGCACATGATAAAGGCTGTGACGCTCACGAGTGCAGCTCCTGCAATGCCAAGCACAGCGGCAATGACATGGACCACGTTGAATGCTGTTGTATGATGTGTTGGTTTCTTGAAGGTATTGCCATCCTCACGTTTGTAATGCTTTCGTTGTTGTTGATGGGTTGTTGTTGTTGTGGTCGATAATCGCTCACATATTGACGATCCATTGGAATGTACAAAGCATTCAAGACCAGGTGCACAGACCTTTCTCGAATAGGCCGTGCTGCTGTATTGGCTATGTGATGAAGAGGTGGAGGAGGGTGGATGCAATTGACATTCTTCGCCAAGCATAGCAAATGGAGATGCAGTCATCTTTTTATCATCATAAAACACGGGAGGGATGTCAGGGCTTATGATGATCCACCTATCCATAAAAGGGACTATTCGTCAGTAATTATAAACAAAGATTAAACGTAGTAAACAAACAAAGCATATTGTTTCAAGCGACATACTGTTGTGCATTGTTGACAAGGGGTTGGCAATTGGATGAATGCGTATTGGGATTGAAGATGCAAACATCATTTACACGAGGACACGGCCATGCGCATTGATGTTGTGTTGGAGCTGTTAATGCTATTTGGGGTTGGAATACAAAGATGGAGAAGAATGAAAGAACAATAAAAAGAAAAGACATTGCATCTCAAAGAGCCATGTGGTAGTGCAAGGTGAGAGAGAGAAAGAGAAAGAGAAAGCAAAACAAGAGGTATAAATATATTGTTGGTGTATCGATGTAAAAGAAGAGACGGACGCTCTCAATGAACCCACTGGTTCCATGTTTAGCAAACAAATGAATGATCCACCATGAAGAGAAAGGAAGGAATTTCGAGCCAAGCAAAATGGAACATCTGGAAGCTCACGCCGCGTGCAGTAATGATCCGCACCACCCCACCTCTCAAAAATAGGGTGTCACCAACTCATTCTTGTACTTTTTTCCACTCCACTTCATCGCCATGGCAACCTTACCTTGCTAATCACCATGACAATCCACTCTCCATTGCTCACCATCGTGGTCACCCATCGTGTTACAATCCACCTTGTCACTTGTATATCAATAGAAATTGCCCCCCTGAAGGATGTTGATGATGTCTCCAATAAAATTGGAAGGATACAGAAGCATGAGGTGTCTCAATGGATGTGTATATGTGTAACCCTAGGCCTCATTGACTTGATCTGTCATAATGCTACGTTTATTGACATTGAGCCTGTACATAAGCTTGGGTCTGAATGCGTGTGGGATGTGATGATATCAGTGTGGTCAATATCCCTAATTGTTTGCAACCCCTCTTTTTCTCTCCTAGAAGGATGCAGCAATCATCAACAGCAGCAGCAAGTGAACAAGAAGATGACTATGGACATCCATGCATTACCCCCTTTTTCTTGCTTTCTTTTGCTTTTCTTTCTTTGTCTTCCTTTATTAAGCTGATGCTTAAACGTTTCCAGTCATTGTTTGTCAAGGATGAAAGATTGCCTAATCACAGAACCAATAGCAGCAAAGTGAAGCTTCCTCATAGTTGGTATGTGTGTTGGGAGCATAGTCTTCGTTAGATGACATCACTCAATGATCCCATATTAATGAATAATAGCAGCACAGGATATGTCAAAGAACCGCTACTTGATAAACCCAACAAGATCGGCATTGAGCCTTGTGTCACGACGAGTACAAGCAGCAATATCAGCACCAGCAGTAGAATCAAACCAGCCGATATTGACAAGCACGTACAAAAAGGAATCGAGTTTCATGAAATCGGTGAATTAGAAAAGGCCACGCATCATTTTCGACAATGTGCCAAAGAAGGTTCGCCTATCGGCATGTTTTTGTACGGCATTTCTTTACGACATGGATGGGTGAGTACGACGGCGTATCCCACATGCAATGCACCTACTGACATAGAAATGGTGCATTAGGGCTGCAAAGCAAACAGCGCACTTGCCTTTCAATACCTACAAAAAGCAGCCGAATATGCAGTGAGCGGTTTAAAGAAAAGCTGTGATGGTAAGAAGAACGACTATGATGCTCTATTTGCGTCGAAAAAAGGTGAACTAGTGATTGCGATATACGAGTTGGGAGTAAGCTTTCAACAAGGCTGGGGAGTCTCTCGTAGTCGGGAAACGGCATTCTATTACTTCAAGATTGCAGCACAGCTTGGTGATGCCGATGCACAAAATGAAGTTGGCCACTGCTATTACCATGGTTTTGGCACCAAAAAGGATCAATTCCAGGCAGCAAAATACTATCGGATGGCTGCCGAACAAGGTCGTGGTTTGATGGGCAATTCCTGGATCTTCAAGTCAAAATACGATAACGTAGTAGTAGAAGAATAATAGTAGATCTCCTTTATCAATTCATCCACCATCCCTTACACACACACACACCACGCTATTACTATTCACACACACACACTCGATCATTACACCTCCCTACTTGCCATATACATAATTGTAGGTCACTGGTTGGCCATAATTTACATATATTTACAATGCCAAAAGATAACTTTTTTTTATTGTTAAGACATTTGGCTCAAAGTATCAGGGGGATATTTCGATTGTGCAAAAGTCATTAAACGCTTGACGGATTGAATCCATTTACGTGAGGTCTCGTCGTTTAACACGTGGGCAACTTGGGATGCGAAAATCTTTTCACGTGCAGAACGCTCGTGAATACTATAGAAATGTTCGTCAATCAATATCCCGTTTAGTATTCTTGGATTTCGCTGACTTACCCAACCATGGTGACACCAATGGGCCATGGTGCATTACCGATAGACAATTGAAGGTAAGAATCCTGAGCATCACGGTATCGACGATGTTGCATATGGTGAGTGATCTCAGCTACGCGTGCCAAGATGTCTGGTTCCAATGTCTATGATGCATACATTGTTAACACTCGCTCCTCTAGTAGTGAATCCTTCCTATGACATACCCGCTTCTTGAGTTGTCGTAACAATGGCTTCATATAATCGGCGGTTTGCTTTTGCAGTACGGCTGCTCGCTTTCCTTGCCCGCTTTGTTTTTCTTCCTCGGGCCGTGCATCCATAAACTCTTCCCATTCATCCATTGTGTGCTACAACAAGAGGAGAACAATCAGATTCCATCTTTTCGGTAATCCATATTTTCCCAACTTACCACCAGATAGGAATAGATTTGTGCAAATAGTCGATCCAAATCACTTTGCAATAAGTTGAGATCAATAGGCTCCACGATCAACTCTGCCTTTTTGAGCTTCTTGTTGATTTTCTTCTCATCTCGTACACCCGCCTTTTGTTTCAAAGCTTCCAAACGCATGCCTTCCTCCATTTCTTCCAATTTACGCATATAGTCGTTACGTTGACCTTGCTATTGTTCATGATTCAAATTAGACACACATAGGTTGTTGCCATATACCATAATCCCTTTCCATACCTCTTCTGATTGCTCTTCCATCAATTCAAGTGCACGTAAACGAATCTTGCACTGCTTATCCGTTTCACCGAAAAGACGAATAGGTTGACCCTTGGCTCGCAATCGTCGAATAACTTCCTCACGGGTGATATTGAATGTCTCCACTTCGACCTATAAGGAGATGTTAATATGAGTGAATTCCACAAGGATTATGGATTTGATATGATGCTACCTCTCCATCCGTCTTGTTTTGTTCGCCAGTGTTCTTTGCTTGGGCCTTTTCCTGCTCACGTCTCTTGGCCTACACTCTTCATATTAGTCCTATTGTTGATAGTCAACTTGAGGCTTTTCCTTACCTCTTCTTCTTCCTGTCGTTTCCTCTTTTTCTATATATATGACAGGTCGAGTTGAATAAAAGTGGTTGCTATAAACAATAAAAGGGATAGTGGGCATACCTCCAACTCTTTGGCTTGTTGTTCAGCTTCTTGTCGAAGATACTCCTCTTCACGCATTCGCTCTAATTCAGCTCGGCTGACGTACTTCTTTTTGGCATTGCCGTTCTTGGCTGTCTCCAATGTCTTGCGTTTCTTTGAGATTTCAGCGTTGATGGCGTCGTTGAGGAAATCCATGGTGGTGGTTGTGGTGGGAGATAGGTAACGATTGAGATCAAAAGAAGGAAGGACGAGTAGGAGAGGACTCCGACGCTTGCTTTGTCTTTGACCATGTCAGATCAACCTGCCAACCCAATCACACGCAACGATGCGGCTCGTGTCGATATGGATCCTGAACGATTGGAGCAGCACATTAAGCGGGCACAGGAAGCGATTGCCAATGACAAGAAGGAAGTGCCGGAATTTTGGGTCAACAAGTACAAGCGAGAAGCAGCCAAAAACTGGGACCTCTTTTACAAGCGTAACACCAACAAGTTTTTCAAAGGTGAGTTGGATGGATCGATGAATGAATGAAAAGGTTCTTAAACATGCTGCGTATAGACCGGCATTGGACTGACCGAGAGTTTGAGGAGCTTGCTTACAAGGCTGATCAACAAGAGCAGGTAAAAAGTGATAGTATCACGTGATCTTTTCTCAAAGGCTGATCAATGGGAATAGCTCAAATGCCTCGAAGTTGGTTGTGGTACTGGCAGCTTTATCTATCCAGCTTTGGCAGAGAATCCCAATCTTTTCATCTATGCATGCGATTTCTCCAAACGAGCTGTTGACTTGGTCAAGGTAAAAGGTGGTGGTGACATGTACATTGGAAAGAAGGAGGCTGATATATATAAATGTATATAGAGCAATGAGCAATATCAAGAAGGCCGATGCAAAGCATTCACTTGCGATTTGACGGCGGATGCATTGACGGATAATATTCCTGCCGCTAGCTTGGATTTGGTATCAGCATTGTTTGTATTCTCAGCCATCCCATCCGAGAAAATGGAAGCAGCCATCAAGAACATATACAAAGTATTGAAGCCTGGTGGATGTGTGCTTTTCCGCGATTATGGTCTTTACGATGAGGCACAAATCAAGTTTAGCGTGGCATCGGACAAGAAATTGGATGACAACCTTTATGTGCGACAGGATGGTAAGATACGTATACCTTTGGTATCATGGTGGTGGTTGCTAATGGTATATTCGATCATTAGGCACCATGAGCTATTTCTTTTCAGTGGAAGATCTTGCATCACGATTCGAATCGGCTGGTTTCAAGACCCTCAAGAACGATTATATCTACCGTGAGACCACCAACCGGAGGCTCGAGATGAATGTGGATCGTATCTTTGTGCAAGCCAAATTCCAAAAGCCATTGTAAATTGGACATCCATTCTCTCTTTTGTCATTTTAATACCAAGTCATTGTGTATAGACTAGTAGTACATGCATTTACAATATATAAAACTAGACGGATGAATCGAACCCATACTTTTCACACAAGACACGAAGTTTATCCTTGAGGGAATCCAATGTAAGATAGGTTCCTTTGAGATGGCGATCACCACTGGTTGGATCAAACTCGGTTCTTCCATGGAGGACGCGTCGATTGGCAAATAAGACTACGAAATGATACACCCAAATTAGCACTTTTCGCTTCTCCAAATAGCTATTTTCTTTACCTAATTGACCAGGCTGTAAAGTCAACTCGTAGCGTAGCTTTGGATCCTCGACAACATCAGCAAAGCGTTGGAATGCTTGATAGAAACGTTTGGCATCCTTGGCGGAAAGATGATCCATTGGGCCTTGGAAAGGAGGAGCGTAATTGACATGCATGTTCCATGCTGGACCACTGCTTTCATCCTCGCCAACAACAATAGTAGGACGACGATAATACATATGATGACCATCATTCACGTAATGGAAGGTCACGGGAGTCTTTGTCAAAATCTCATAGTCTTCAGGATGCTGTTCCTTGAGGATCTTGGCAGCATGATACGAATCCACAAAGATGCTGGAGCCACCCGTGACCGAATTCTTCAAACTATGCAAAAGTTGAATGCCTGGTGGACAATCCAAATACCTATGGTAAAAAGAATGTATCAATGATCACGTGTTATTTCCCTGATGGTGATTTCTGCTTACATCAGATCCATATGGAATCCCAAATAAAGGCTTGTATAAGCAATGTTGCGTGAATTGGCGATGCTCTTGACATCAAAATCACGACCATAAAAAGTTTCCTGCACCGGCCCAATGCGCTCTGCCACCTTGGTCACACTATCGTCGTTGAGCGGCACATTGTCGAGAAAAACGAGTCCCGAGTTGTAGAGACGCTGAACAACTTGATGTAAACCTTGGTCGGTATTCATGTAATCGTCATAGCTGATCCACTTGAGCTTGTAGTCTTGGGCTTCCCAGGTACGGTGCTGGATATGGTTGAACCGATAAAACTCGCTGTTTTCACGTGAAGCGTAGCGTTGTAACCATTCGATCGGATACTGGCTCACGTGCTGTTCACCTTGTTGTTGGTGTCGCAAAGGCATGTTCCACACAACTTCAGCAACAGAATCCTTCAATGTCACTGACACGGGTTGTATCTCCAACGGCACATCAGCAGTGGAATGGAGTTTTTGTCGGTTGCTAGGATGCACGCATTGTCCACATTGGCAATTGTCGCGCAGCCACACATAGCTGTAATCGCTCTCGTTCACCGTACTTGCCGCCAAAGGTTGCCACTTTACATGCAAATTATCAGCATCGATGCGAGTCGAAACAATGGTTGTCGCTTCCTGTGTATTGCTTGGTTGAGCCGCAGTGTTTGTGGTGACGCTTCGAATTTGATGGTGCCAGTGGGTTGCCATGGCAGGCAAGACACGACGAGTTCCGGATAAATTGCCGATGCGAACAGGGCCTGCATGGGGTGCTGATAAGGATCGAGCCAAGAAGCGAAGCGACATTGTTGAATATACAAGAAACGCAAAAGAGATGGTTAGTCAGCTATGGGTTCCTGGATGCGGGTTTTTAAGGAACGTGGGGTACCACTGGTGTCACCGAGTACAAGGAAACCGTCATATCAAAACCCCCCCCCCATGCCATCTATTATAACTTTTCGCGGGGTAGCTACATGATTGTATCCTTCATCAAACTAGGTGATTAGATTTTACCTTAATAAAAGAGTCCATATCATAACGACAATGATGACAATGAAAGGGCAAGAACAAACAATGAAACCTTAATACGACGATCATCACAAACATAAACACATGGGTCGCTCTCAATGATGATACTCACCAAGGGCTTTTGAAGATGTCAGCAATCAAAGAAATGTGTGGGAGAAAGCCATGTCAACCACAACAACATTCATCTTGTAGATGAATGCAAGGTGGGCGTGGGTATTTCTGTGAGCTCAAAGAATAATGATGAGCTGATGAATTGATGAAGAGTCTCTACTGAGAGCCTTGGTGTGATTGAGTGTGCATGCATAAATCAGGATCCGTGATAGACAAGTTCATCCAAACAATCACTTGTTGCTATGCTAAAGTTTCATGTTGTTCGAGATGTCTGTATGAGTGTTCATTTCGAAAAGGAAAACCCATTGCATCTTCATAGTTACTAAGCATAGTATACAAGCGTGAATGTTATTGCAATGATGCATGTATGCTATCAGCACATGATGACATATGTCGTTCCCAAAGGTCGTACTACTATTCCTTGTGTCATGAGACATCTTCTGTAGTCCCGTGTCAGCTGTCAAATAGGTCACTCAAAAAGCTCATAGATTCTCGTACACCATGCTGATGGCTACATTTATTGATAGTAGATCGGTATTATTACGCAGCATGACGTGTATGCATGTATTATTGTATAGAGGAGTTTAACCCTAACGATACAAGAGGTAGCACAGGTAGATGTTGAGGGATGCATATTTCTACATGTAAGCCCTTAGGATAAAAGGTCATCCGGAAGCCGTGTCAAACTAATCTCGGAGCACAAAGTAAAGGCAACTAAGAGTAAACCCTATTATCATAAAGCCAACACAGCCTGTGCAACACAATGCAATGCCATCATAGCCTTTTCGTTATCCATTATTACATACATCACTGCTATGGCGCAACTATCAACGACAACAATGCTGTAAAGCTTTCGTTCAAGATATATTGATATAGTACATTATGATGATCGCTGTTACGAATTTCTATGGTACTAGCAGCTGTCAAGGCGGGATTAATGGATGACGGATTGTCGTAAGGTTTCTGTTTCATTTGCATCAAGGAGCAGTAATTTGGCGAGTACTGGAACCATGAACTACAAGTCGCATTAGAACGTTGATTGTGATGTCGACAAATACAGGTTTGCATACCTCTTTGTTTTCTGTTTGCATGAACTTGAGGAGCACGTTCTTTAGATATTCGATACTCAAATTTTGCCTTCGATCAAACGAATCCAATTTCCTATAAGGGTTGTGTGAGAAACCCATCATGCCATATCACATGTTGAGCTTACCTTATTTCATCCTTCAAGACCTATATGCCATGGCACAACGTTAGCAATTGAACATCCATTTGTATATGACTCCTCTCTACGTTACCTTCTCTTGAGCCCTTAATGCCGATACACGATCCTCGCTCTCATGAAGCATCACACTGAGATGTTGCACCTTCTTCTCCAAATCAACCTTGTTTTCTGATCCTCCAACCAAAGGCGATAATAAATGGCTCATGGATGCTATAACAAGATTGTTGTCAGTGTTCCTATCCATTTGCTAACTTCGTTCCCATATATCAATAACTCACCATATACGTCGACGCCATCAGTTTCATCTGGTTCCTTATTATGGCTTGATTGATTTTGTGAAGATGGCTGGGGCTGTTCTTGTGATGATGATGATGATGATGTCGGCAAACTAAGCAGCTTCCTCTTGCAATCTTGCAATTCATTCTCCTTTTCCATTATCTGCTGCCGGAGTGACGCATTCTCATCATAGAGCTGTTCGGTAATGCGATGCATCTCTTCATGTTCCTCTTGTCGCGTATTCGGTACTTGAGAAGGTGATGAGGTGTCGTCTGAAGGCTTTCGTTGTTCCTTTGCATCCAAAAGCTCCTGCAACTGCTGCATTGTCTCATTGTGGGTATGCTGTATGCTTTTCATTGCTATGGGATACGAGATTATTAACATGTTTGTTCCTCTCTCTCCTTTTCCTTTCACTTTTGCGTACCTTTTTCATGGGCTTCCTTATCCGATGCCATTTGCTCCTGCAATCGAGTAATCTGTGCTTGCTTGTGGGCATTGTCCTCACGTACTTTTGAGAGCGCTTCATTGTCAGCTTCAAGATCACGTATCCTGGCTAATGCTCGTTGTATGTCATGTTCCAAAAGTTCCATTTTCCTCGAGCTTTCAGCCTTTTCGGTCTCCAATTCACTAAAGACGCATCGGCTTAATTTCTTATCAATGAAATCAACTTCCATTATACTTACGATTTCTCCATTTGTAGCCGTCGTACAGTGGTTTCCAATTCATTGATGCGTGTAGAATCACCCTGGCTACCAGCATTCTTTTGTAACAATTGTGATGCTCGCTTCTTGTACTGCTCGTAATCGGTACGTGTCTCTTGTAGCTGTGATGTCAATTGTCGTACTTTGGTTTCCTATCATGGATAGAAAAAACCACTTAATGTCCCATCTTACACCTTATTTACATAATGCATCTCGTTTACCAGTTGCTTGATTTGCGATCCGTACAAAGCCTTTTGGCTATTCAGCTCTGATCCAAGCTTTTCAGCATCACCTGATGAACGTTTATAAGAATAAATGTTTAAAAACGTTGAGCTCGTCATCATCACTTACGATCTTGTGCTTCGGTATTGGCTCGAAGCTCTTGTTCTCGAACTTGTGCTTGGCTAATGTCATCCTTTAGACGCTGAAGCTCCGCATCCTTGGCTGCAATCGATGCTCTGTATCCATCAAGGTTCTTGGTGGCCTGTGCAAAGATCTCTAGAATAAAGGTGTTTAATGATACGGATCCTCCCCTTTGTTTGGATCAGCTTGTCCAATGCTTCCTTACCTCTCATCTTTTTCATCTTCTCATCATGTTCTGCTAAAGCGATGTATATCAGCGTTGATTCAATGAATGATTGTTATTGCTTACAAGTGCGTGCAGCCATGTTATCTTGCAGTCTGCTGATTTCATTTGCCTTGTCGGTGAGCTGATATTTGAGGTCCTTGACCTATATACATGGTCTCCCTTGTTATAACACGTCTATCACCAAGGGTATGTTTATGCCGTACCTGTTCACTCAGTTGAAAGTTTGCTTTCTCCAGGTCATGAGCAGCTACCGTTCGACGTTGTGAAGGACTTCGTGTTGGCGACTGTGGGGTAAAAGAGAATGAGACGTGTGCTGTTTCGCGAATGCAACACCACCACCACTCACCTTGACACGCGATCTGTTGGCTTCAACATCAGCACCGAGAGGATCATCCTTGTTGACGATTTGAGTCTTTGGCTGAATGGGGGAGCTGGAAGTGGAGGATGGTTGACTAGCAGCCATTACAGCTGAGAAAAGAAAGAAGGTGGTAAAGAGGTTCAAGCAAGAAAATCCCGCTGCACACAATAAGACACATGTGATTCCCGCCAGATTTGCACAACCTTATGTTATTCATGCATCTCCCTTCATCATTACATGTCTTCCCCGAAAAGAATAAAACTATCGATCCATCAACGATAACTTGGATTGCCACCTTGAATTTGATTGTGCTTTGGTGGCGATATCTAAAAATCAAGAGATCGAAACGCTCCATTAATCGCAATGGCATTAGATTACTACAGTAGTAGGATACAACTTTTATATCATGGAAGCCACGAACAATGTTTGAAGAGCTTGCGGACATTCTACATATGCATGTACTACTACACGTATGCTACCAATACCCATTTGGAGTTGGTTTCCCCTACGACAATCGTAAGAGACACATACAGGATTCTGTTTTGAGAAAAGGCGGTGGGGCTTATATTCGGCAGCGATATCATCTACATAGGCGTTTGTGGTGTGGTTGATACATAGATCCAATAAAGATGTAGGAGCAATTGCTACTTTATTCCTTTTCGTAGTAACGATGCCTAATATTTAATAAATGGAGTCACAAGATATGGATGGGTGCATGCAAGCATACAAGTGCGACATCAGCTAGATTAGTGGCAGCCTCGTCTTTGTGTTCAATCGTTTCCTTTAATATAGATGCGCCGGTTTTCTTGATAGCAAGCACTGTAGCCCCCCACTCCCGTTCAGTTGCTTGATTTGATGTTAGTATTCATAATAGGAAATTGGGGACCTAGCTTTACTTACCATTTGTAGACCGGAAAGCCATTGAAATGTACGTATTGGGAGATTTCTTTTATCCAACAGTGGTAATTGCTCGATCAATTTTGTGTGGAAAGCGCGGTCAACTACGTATGTTGATGGCTCCTCAAAACGAAATTGAGGATCCTAGAATGTAATTCATCGTGAGTATACGCCGTAATAATGCCACAGGGTAAATCACGTACAATCGTTCGTTCCGATTAAGGCTGTCTCCTCTATCTGCTTTGTCAATCACTTCTTGACGTTGCTCCATCAATACGCCTGTTACATCCTTGCCATCTACAGTCCACTAAGGAGGTGTCAGTAAAATGGATGCTCCTTTGATGTTTAGCTTTCATACGAACCCGTGCTGTGTCATGCAATATATAGCTCTGTCTGTGGCCCCCAATCTTGATAGCATTCAGCTTCCTCTTTTTTGATTACACCCACTTTTGGATGATTCTGCACGCTACACAAAAAGTATGTGAATGAGGACACCCAAGCTTCTCGAAAATGCAAAGTTCTTTTACCTTTTCATCACGCAGGTTGCTATCAATACGAGAAGAAAATTGATGAATGAGCATCCTCGCTTCTTATTATAGTCTCTACTTACAATCTTCGTTGTACACGCTCAGCACTTTTAAGGAGGAGGGTTGCTGGCATGTACTCATGTCACCTACAAAGGAGTCTCAACCTTCCCATCAGTCTAGGCGTCCTTTTAGTACATAAGTGATAGTTGTACCTACCCCAAAAGGATTCATCAAAGAACACAGCGTAAAGCAATGATATGAGCTGCATAGATAAATGCATGAGTACCCTGATTTGGGGATCACATAATAAACAATATCCTTGAAACTTACCAAAAGCCATTGATGATGATATGCATTGTATACAAGTTGAAAGGGCGTATGATAGTGTTCATCCAAAGAGCCTTCTTTATATATGAGTTGGCGTGGGAATTGTTGTCATGGTTAATCGATCTGATAAAGTGGTCAAGCACCTTGGAGTACTGGGTCGAAGTGATGGAAAACCAACAGCTGATAAATCCACCTGCACAATACAAGCGTAGGAGAATCCCGACTGCCTTTCGTCTATTATCAGCATGTGTTCTAGAAAGCTTTAGGGAGGTCATAATATGTTGTGACGACCTTCTATGTCTATTCCCTCTTTTAAACCAGAAACCAACCAAGTGATCCACATATTGCCCGTACGAGCTGATAGCATGATACCCCAAATAGTATGTTCAATCCAATTTTCATTCAATCACAAAGTTGAAGAATAGTATATAGTAGTTGGGTGTCTATCAAGTAAATCTGGTAAAGGAACAGCATTGCAAATTGAATAAGATATGGGTGAATCACATAGAGGCAACAGGGATAATCGTGTCATTGCATTCTTGGTTGCTGCCGTCATAAACATCCTTCATCCATGACTGCAAAATAGCTGCCGCATGCATTAAATCGAGCATTCCAATACATCATCCACTGCTGTAGGACACCTTTCGTCAAAGAAAGACCTTTTGTCGACCCCATCCAAGCCATGATCATCCTCAGCCGTATTCACGTGATATGATCCATCCTTCCTGCTGACGACGCGACAAGTAACCAAAGCAACATTCCATGATTCACCATCACTGCACTTGATTGCATCCCTTCATCCATAACCATTGCAAATCCAATACGTTGGTTGAAAAGAGCCGTGTTATCGCTGCATGCTCCCTTCTCCATCCACCTATGGGTCTCTCTTTCTACGTCTGTTTCCATCGCTGCTCAACCACGTGAAGAATTGCTTGTATTGCTTGATAGCTGATATGGCATCATCCATTGGTATCCGTATGTATCAATGCAAGTTGCTGTACGTAAATAACGCGACTTCTATAGAACGCCTATCTGCTGTTCATGTACAAAAGGACTGCAAGGCAGTGCTGCAAGCAAAGAAGGCTGTTCGAGACAATGAAATAAAGACCTTCATGATAGCAACTGCTGCTACGTTTGTCGTGGCAGAGGAGTGTGCAAGAGAGCGCGTGTTGTAGTAGAGTGAATGAGTGAAGGCTATGCTGATGGCAACTGCTGGAATGAATGTCGTTACGATGGGTTGTGGCAAAGGAGTATGCAATGAGAGTGCGTAGCATCAAGGAATGCGTGTGTTGTAGCAGGGTGACAAGAAGGCTGTGCACACGCCATGGACTTGCCATTCAGTCAAAGACAATCGGATCGCGACAGTTGTTGGATCGACATGGTGGGTCGAAGCAGGACAATCGATCAGAGGCGGTAGTTGTACTTGAATGGTCAACAATTGAGAATGGAAAGGAGATAAGAAGCTGAGAGTGGAAGAGCTGGGAAATCAAATGAGTCGAATGGATGTTGAGTGATATTTGTGTTGCACAATCAAATCCCTCGAATCAAGAAAGTTGAACGATGGAGATGATGGGCTGGAGCAAGACAATCGTTCACATGCATTGGGTTGGGTAAAAAAGGCGAATGGAAGGAATGGGCTATCAAGTGGCAGTTTACAAATAACTTTGCATAATGATTTTTGTGATCTTGGATGATGCTTCTGTGTTTGACCGTAACTCATCCATTTCAGGTCGGATCAAGAAAGTTGAAGGATAGAGATGATGAGCTGGAGCAGGACAATCGTTTGTATGCATTGAATTGGGAAACAAAGATGATTGGGAGAAAGTGGCTGTCAGCTGCCAATGATGAGCTGTTACAGAAAGTATCATCCATGCCCTTCCAATCCTGCATGATGGGCTGAGTTACACAAACAAGCGGTCCTGCATCTTTTGCTCTATTATAGTCATACTACTTTACATTAGAGAATGGCTCTTCCCGCCAAAAGTCAGAAACAACAGGGGCACAAGCCACC
>NW_026695503.1:0-15749 GCF_029851405.1 Lichtheimia ornata | reverse complement strand
GTTGTATCACACACACCTTCTCGGTATACTCCATTAGGAAGCACACACACACACACCCTCTTTAACCACCATCATCCTTAAAGCTATAATTACGCTCAACAACCACCACTTGAATAAAGGATCAATCATATCAGTGAGTCTCGTGACCATTAGTCTCCTCTTCTTATATAAGTGGTATTACATTTTTTTCACGAATTCTCCACTTTTATTATCATGTCATCCCCCAACGCTGTCAATCAACCTCAAAGCCCCACCTCGGACCAAAGCTCTGACCCTATGGATTATGGATCTCCTTTGTCATCTGCAGCCGATCATCAATCGGTCTCCTCTTCTGCACCAACCGACGCCTCTTCTACTTCAAGCTTGCAGCGTGCCACTAACGCTATTGATCGTGTTACCGTCAAGTTGGCAAACTTGGCTGAACGCTTGGCTGATGACGACGTAACTCAAGAACAACGTCATGCGATCCATCAAGAGAGTCAACAATTATCCAAGGATCTTGAGGCTTTGAAGAGCATGTACAAGAAAATGAACAAGAAGGATAAGGTTTCCAATCATTCCACAAGACCGGTTGTGCCGCAAGACTTGCCCACTATGCAATGGACAGGCAACGTTCATGACAAGAACAAGCTCGTTTTTGGTTCCGTTGAACAGTGTCTCAATCGTTTTGAGGACGTCGTTGGATCTTACAACCAAGATATGGATGAGGCTTGGGGACGTTTGTTGCCAAGGATGCTTTCACCCGAACAACGATCTTGGTACGACGATAACTTGCGTCCTTACGTACATCTTCCATGGAGTTTTGCTCGCAAGACTTTGATCAAGAAATATGGCATACACGATGGCGAACGCCAATCTCAAGCAATGTTCGATCTTTTGCATATGGCTATGGGTACCAATGAATCTGTTGAGTACTACACAGATCGCTTCAATAAGACAAGACGCGAAGCCGGATTGGATGACAACTTAGCCATCGCTGCTGTTTACACTAAGTCATTGGTTCCTGAACTTTACAAGCACGTTCGTTTGGCTCAAGTAAACCTTCCTGTGGAATTGCGTTCAACCACGGAACAAGCTGCCAATGTTGCACGAGGATTGTACGCCACAGTTATCGGTGCCACCAACAAGCTTCAGGTGACTCAAAAAGCCAAGATGGATAACGGCAACCATGACAAGTACAAGAAGCAACCTGGTATCAAGAAGCGCTGCCGTCTCCATGGCAAAGGAAATCATTCAACTGATGAGTGCCGTCTCTTGTCACGTGAAGTCTCCCATGCTCAAGGCAACAAAATCAAGAAGCCCAATCCATCTTCTTTCAAGTCTCAACAAGACAAGCGCTGTTACAAGTGTAATGAATCATGGCAACCAGGACACATTTGCAAGACCAAGATGGCTATCCGCTCCGCCCATTTTGCGGGAAACCAAGACACCTGCACTTCTGCTTCTGCCACCACGGTTGAACACACCCTGATTGACCTTCTTGATGACATCAACAACGACGTTGATATGGAGGACGCACAACATCCTTGTGCACAATGTAAGTTCATTCGCATGGCTTCCCATGCCACACAGGTCTCTTCAGATCTCACTCACACAATCTACGTGCCTATTATCATACAGGAGCACAAAGCCTGGGCCATTGTGGACACTGGTGCAACTTTATCATCTATCACTCCTTCTCTCTCATCCAAGCTATCTACACCAATCATCCCTTCTTCGGGACACATTGATTCAGCTGCATCCGGGATCTCTGTTCCCCGTACTGGCACTACCCCAAAAATAAATTGTACTTATGATGGCAAATCTTTTGTGCATTCTTTTGAAATCTTTCCTATTAATGCTGACGCTGATGTATCCATCGGTACCGATCTCATGCCTAAACTTGGGATTTCTATTCAAGGACTTGCTACGTCATGGGAACGTCCTTCACCACCTTTTGCTCTTGATTCAAACATCGAGATGGATAAGCCCAACGATTCACCCGCTGGCACCACTATTGAGCACAATGAGCTTCTTCACGCCATTCAACCCGCTCTTAGAAAAATGCACAAATACCTGTTACTTCTTTTTGCACCATGCCTGAGTCCGTGGTTTACCTTGACACTGGTGCTGCACCACCTGTTTATCGTCCTCAGTATCCACTTGCTGAACATCTTTTACCTGTCCTTGAGGAGCAAATCCAAAAATGGCTTGCTGACGGTCTTATCATTCCTGCACCACCTCGTAACGGATGGAATAGTCCTTTGACGGTCGCTCCTAAAAAAGACGCACAGGGTAATCCCACCAATTTTCGCCCTTGTCTTGATCCGCGACATATCAACAACCTCTTACCTGAACATCGTTATCCATTACCTCACATCGAGCAAATCTTTCACGCACTTACCGGTGCCACTGTTTTCACCACGCTTGATCTCAAGAGTGCATTTCATCGATTCAAGATCCATGAACCTGATCAACACAAAACCACGTTTACCTTTCGCAACAGACCTTATTGCTTCCAAGCATGTCCCTTTGGTCTTAAGCATATCAGCGCGATATACTTATGTCACCTACAAAAAGTTGGCTCCCCCCAGCTGGAGTTGAAAAAAATTGTAGGCAGTTGACTTAGACAGCGCCAGCCTACAACTCCACCAGCGTAAGTGTCCCTCTCCTTTTACCATTCCAACCTTTCAGATTCAAGATGTACGGATTACCAAGTTGCGATCGTAAACAGCTTTATTCCAGCAGTTGTATATTTGTCTACTCATACAGCAATAAACACGCTTTCAACTAAAAAGACCTGTTCTCGTAATGTTACGCCATTGTCAACTTGGAAGGATCTTGGCCTCGATCTTGACACGCCATCTACAACCAGCAGCCGAACCAATGGAGCGAATGGCAAAAGGAGCGAGCAGAGCCAACATGTACAATACAAGGAAAAATAGTGACAGCAGCAAAAACGTCGACAACGGCTCGTACCATCACACACGTTTATTATCTACCCATGATGATTTTGCTGGTGCAGGTTTAGTACAGCAACTGAAAAGGTCAACAATGCATTACGAGCGGCGAAAATCAATAGAAGAAGGTCTGGATCAGTGATAAGTATATTTGTGTGATAAAAAGTATATGGGATCATGTGAGATAATATATATGGGATAAGTAGAGTTCTATATGCGCTATTGGTTTTGACGTTGGAATCATGTATTGCCTGGTACAACAACATGAGACTCCCAATCGGCATGGATGGCTTCGAGATGAGCGATGGTGCGTGCATACAAGGCTGCTTGGTCTCTACCAGGGATTGGATCATTCAAGATATGGCGGACTCTTTGCATCATGGCCTTTACAGCATCAAGGTCGGGCTCATTGTTTGTATCGGCAGCATCATTTGCAATGTTTGCATCAGCTTGCTCGATAGGAGAAGGAATCGGAGGTGATGATGATGATGGTTCGGTAACAACAACAGGTGCGGATGGATTATGACTTGGTGAGTCGTTGTTGCGGGATGATGAGGCGGATGAAATTGGAAGCTCTGTATATGATGCGCTATGCTCATGCTTGAGTCTAAGATTGTCGTAGCGTCGTCGAAGGATGTACATATGTTTGCAAGCGTGTTTGCTTTGTTGCTGCAAGAAACTAAGGCATGAGCATGATTCAATTCTGTTGCCAACGGTTACAAGCTGTAGGATAGGCTATGGTTAGCATCATCATTAATAAAATATGAATAAATACACTCACGTCGTATTTGATGGCATTGTTATTGAACGATGCTACTTGGTATTTGCCATCTTCAACAAACGTAATCTTTAGCATCATCATTTCTTCATCCATCCTCTGCGCCTCTCGTGCTTGTATGACGGTTTCACGGTCTTGGTTAGTCATACGACCGAGCTTGTATCCACGACGTTGGACTTCATGCTTCAAATCCGCTTCAATGTCATGCGCGATCAAATGTAACACGTCGTCAAGGCGATAAACCCGGTAGCGTTTAAGGTACACGGTTTTCAATTGGTTGTGCCAAGACTCAACGTAATTGTTGGTCGCCATGTTGTTGTACATCACAGGCTGATGACAAGCCGTCCAATTCACATACTTGCTATCATCGATCCAATTGCTCTTGAAATACGCGAAGAACTCTTTTTGGCGATTCTTCCACTTGCTCTTGAACTGCTTCCAGTGTCGTTGGAAAGTTTCCTGGTCACGCTCATACATCATCATCTTGAGATCGCCACGCAAAACAACCAAATCATCCTTCCTCTTTTTCTCCTTGCTAGACGCCTTGGCGTGATACTGCTTGATCCATGCACGAAACACATGCCACGTACAATATTGGATGCTGACATCATGATCCCAAACAGTCTCAATTGCTTTTTTCTCTACAAGGCTGTAGTCTATTGTCACCTTTTTTGGTTTAATGCCCATGGCCTTCAAGTCAGCAAACCATTTCACCAAAGGTACATGCGTCTGATCCGTTGTAAAAAGGTAGCTGATAGGCATACCACGATCAGCTTCTGGATGCCGTATCACAATTGTGTACAACAAGCCATTTGGGTATCCTGTTGCATGGTGTGTGGCATCAATGGACAAAAACATGGCGTACTGGAAAAGATGTTTCTGCCATGGTGATGAGATGGCAAAAGAAAAAGACTTGTTCTCAAGTGGTGCATATCGCCAAACAGAAAAGGAATGCTGCTCAAGTTCCGTAAGCCAAATGTTGACAGACGTAAGATCATCAGCATGCTTTTGCGAGCGGTTGACGCGCCATTTGTGGATAACGTTGTATACATCAACAGTGCCAATGTTCTTGTCACGTTCTGTAAGTGGGAGAGAGCCCTCCTTTTTCTGCAAATGCAATCGGATTTGGCGTACATCCTCCATCTTGCCTTCATCCAGGAGATCTCGGATTTCTTGTGCCACATGTTTGGATAACGACATCATCCGTACTTCTTCAATCGATCCAGGCTCACAACCATGCGAATGCTCTTTTACGAACACCGTGAACTTGACGTCTTCCTCAGGATGAAAATAGATTTTCAGCCGCCCTTCACAAGAAACCTTCTTGCTCTCCTTTTGTACAGAACGAGGCTGCTCAGAATCACCACCCTCGTCACGGTCATTGCGTTCTTGCTTGAAACCAGAACGGTGGCAACGGAATAGCATGTTCCATTTCCATGATGCTGTACGACGGCGCTTTGGAGCAGGCGGGGCTACATACACAATGTCAGCCATCATGCCGCAAACCATTCTTTACATGTACTACCTGAATTATCATCATCATTCCCATCACCTTCTTTCTCGACAAAGTTGTAGTTGCGTACATAGATCCATTCTTCCTTGGTGTTATAACGCATGTTCTTGACTTCTTTCTTTACCTCCCCCATCGTAGTGGCATTCTTGACATCGAAGTACGCATCGGCAACATTCGGATCGTCGTCAAGGCGATGGTCAATGGAGAGCCATTCACGTTTTTCAGGTTGAGCATTCGAGTCGTTGTCAGACATTTTAAAGGACAAGTACAACGTACAAGACCTCGCACACCACGACTCAATAAAAAACTTTTTTCGTGTTACAATGCATCTTCTATAATATCTCATATCTTTATTGTACCATCATTTCCTATATCCCACTATGTATTGCATATTCCAAGTTACCCTTTACCCGTTGCACTAATACTACAACTACACTGAATAACGACAATGTGTGTACTGCAACCAGTATCATCCTATATCCCTTGACTGTACTAAACCTGCACCAGCAAAATCATCATGGGTAGATAATAAACGTGTGTGATGGTACGAGCCTTTGTCGACGTTTTTGCTGCTGTCACTATTTTTCCTTGTATTGTACATGTTGGCTCTGCTCGCTCCTTTTGCCATTCGCTCCATTGGTTCGGCTGCTGGTTGTAGATGGCGTGTCAAGATCGAGGCCAAGATCCTTCCAAGTTGACAATGGCGTAACATTACGAGAACAGGTCTTTTTAGTTGAAAGCGTGTTTATTGCTGTATGAGTAGACAAATATACAACTGCTGGAATAAAGCTGTTTACGATCGCAACTTGGTAATCCGTACATCTTGAATCTGAAAGGTTGGAATGGTAAAAGGAGAGGGACACTTACGCTGGTGGAGTTGTAGGCTGGCGCTGTCTAAGTCAACTGCCTACAATTTTTTTCAACTCCAGCTGGGGGGGAGCCAACTTTTTGTAGGTGACATAAGTATATCGACTAGCGGCCCGGGTTGCTCGCTTCGCTCGTAAACGTCGATTTTGTGTGGAAGGGCTTATCATTAGGGTGCAAAAGAATGCATTGAGGAAAGCATGAATAGGATTGCTGGCTGCAGGATCAATGTGTAACCATGGAGAAGGTATAGTGACATTGGATGGAGAACCTCACTGTACCACCCACTCACCCACCGCCACCATCACCCACCACCACCACCAGCCACCAGCCACCAGCCACCAGCCACCACCACCACCAGCCACCCACCCATCCCGGAACATTGTAGTGAGCTATAGAAGTGTTACTTGGGATTTCTTATCATCGTATGGTCAATGGATAGTACTTTGGTATATTGGATGGAATGATGTGGCTATATACGACGCGTGAAAAAGAGCTCTGTTGTCATGTATGTACCCGTTACCATCATGCTTGATGCTATTATTCAGAACAATTGGATCATACTTTACACTCTTTCGACGACAGCTACAATGCTACAAACATCATCTTTTGTGCAACATGTCAACGATGCATGTTTTGGCACGGCATGTATATAATTCATCACTACGCAAAAGTGCCACTGCATGCCCAGCCATTCACCTTTGTCCCATATCGATTTATCTTCGCTATTGGAGTAATTTGGTTGCTCTCAAAATCATACCCATTGTATCTCTTCTTGTGATTAAAGACGGTGATCGGCTTCAATTACTTGTAGGACATGATCATCCTCTGGTAGATAATACCAAACCTTCTTGTTACCGTACTCATTTGCCTTTATCCTTTCAGCCTACGCGTCTGTATCCTTGCATTCGTTTTCTCACTCATGACATATAATGAAGAGGTTGTAATGATTTGCTGCTGATATGACCAACGTATTCGTGTGCTGAAAAGCGTCTCCCACTTTATTGTAGCTGTTCAGCCTACTTGTATGTGTCTATTCTACCGCCGAAAACGCGAAGGTTGTAGCTCCATCTCTTTGCTGCTGCTGTTCATTGTCAAGTAGCTCAATAGCAATAGCAACCAAGAAGTAGAGTGGGTAGTCAATAAAAGCGTAGTATTCAAAGTGGTGTTGTCTTACGTGTAGCCTTGGTGCAAAAACAGTGGGAAAGCTTCGAAAAGAGATAGGTGTGTACGAAGCGTGTCTGCGCATTACAAATGGAGCCGTGAATTACATGTTGTCGTCAATGAATCGTTGAACTGGTTGAAGCGATAAAGCCAAGCGAGTAAAGTAAAGGATAAAAAGATCTGTTTGTGTTGTGAGTGAAAGAGGGGGAGGATTTTTCAGTTTGTCGGGGCTCACGTTGCCATGCGCATAAGGAAGGTCGTGGCACCACCCACCATCCATCCATCTACCTATCGACCCATCCCCTATCATATTAGTCAGTTACATGGCAGCTACAACCATCATCTTTTGTATGCATATACACCCTATCAAGTGCCACCTCACATCCATCCATTCATCTTTGTCCCATATCCATATAGCTTCACCACTGGAGCAGGTCGTTCCTTCTGGATGTCGCACCCATTATCCCTTTTTGTGGATGTTGTATAACAATGTTGGCATTTTAGTGAGATTGTGCAACTCCACCTTCCTATTTGATGAAGTGAGATGTGATGCATGCAGAAGAAGGAAACCGGCTGGGCTTAGCACCTTGTAGCACCTTGATAGTGTAACAAAGTGTAACTAACGTTTCCGATGTAAGTGTCAAAAGGAATGTGTTGGAAGGGATTACGATGATATGGCTCCACCAACAATAAAGAAGTGTATGCGACGTGCTGTCTTTGGAAGATTCGAGTGATTTGTGTAATGGTGATGCCTTTATTGTGAGGAAGCAGCTAACTCATGGCTCACCACGTGTTGAAAGTGCTAGA
This sequence comes from Lichtheimia ornata, assembly GCF_029851405.1. NCBI lineage: Eukaryota > Fungi > Mucoromycota > Mucoromycetes > Mucorales > Lichtheimiaceae > Lichtheimia > Lichtheimia ornata. The sequence goes on along the minus strand of NW_026695503.1, from coordinate 7,684 downwards.
AAGTTGTGACCATGGAAGGCATGCAAGTGTCAAAAGGAATGTCTTGGAAGGGATCACCAACAGTGAAGAAGTGTATGCGATGTGTGGTCTTTGGAAGATTACAATGGTGCGTGGAAGGTTCCAGTGTTTTATGTAACGTTGTTGCCTTTTTTATGAGAAACAGGCTAACTCGATCACGTGATGCCTATTTTTTTAATAATAGGCGGGGGATATCAGCGCGGTCTTTCAGAAATGCATGCACACTCTTCTTGATGATTTACCTTTTGTTGCTACCTTTGTTGATGATGTGGTTATCTTTTCCAAATCCATGGCGGAGCACCGTGAACATGTCATCAATGTTATTCAACGTCTTACCGATGTTAATCTTATCTTGAACGCCGACAAGTGTCATTTTGCTCAAAAGTCCATTTACTTACTTGGATTTTGCATTGATGCTAATGGTCGCCGCCCTGATCCTCGCAAGTTGGTCAACGTTGATGAGTGGCCTATTCCTAAAACAGGAAAAGACATTCAGCGTTTCCTTGGTCTTATCAACTTCTTTCGCTCGCACTTACCTCTTGCTGCCGAGCTCACAGCACCTCTCGATGCTTTACGTAACCATGGATCTCTTGCGAAAGTTTGGCAGGATGTTCATCTTGATGCATTCAATAATGTAAAGGCTGCACTTCTCGCTGCTCCTGTGTTGAGTCATCCTGATATCACTCGTCCTTTCTTCGTTGCTACTGATGCTTCGAATCATGGTATTGGTGCTGTCTTGTATCAAATTGACCCTGACACCCAAGCACGCCAGTATGTAAGCTTTGTTGCACGCGCTTTGACCAAATCCGAGCGTAACTACTTTACCACCAAACGTGAGCTCCTTGCTATTGTCTTCACCTTGAAGAAGTTCCATCAGTTTTTGTGGGGTAAAAAGTTCACCTTATACACTGATCATAAAGCGCTCATTTACCTTCACACGCAACCACACGCTAGTCCTATGATTGTCGGCTGGCTCGATGTCATTTGCAACTATGACTTTGACATTGTTCACCTTCCTGGTATCCAAAATGTGCTGCCGGACCGTCTTTCTCGTCTTTTTGCTCCACAAGAGACATCGCTGACGCTGGAGGGGGGTAATTCCCAATTTAAGTCACCCTTTGCACACAGCATTTCCCACGCAGCCACAAAGCTCATGCATCGGTTGTTCAAGCCAATGGAAATGATCACACCACCCGAGGAAGAACGTACCAAGTTACCCGAACAATCCCATTTGAATGGCCATTTCGGTGCTGACGCCATAGTGAATGATCTTCACGACAATGGTATCTTTTGGACCAATATGAAAGATGACGCCTTGAAGCATGTCGGCAGTTGTCTCCCTTACCAACGCTACAACATTGGTAAACATGGATACTATCCATTGCGGAGCATCAACGCTGATGGACCTGGTGATCATTGGGCTATTGATCTTTGTGAATTACACTGCACCACTCCTTCTGGCAACAACTACATTCTCGTTATGGTTGACGTCTTTACTCATTTTTGCGTTTTACGCCCTATTCGCTTTAAATCAGCCATTGACATCGTTAAAGAGCTTTCTTCGGTCTTCAGCCTTTTCGGTTATCCAAAGATCATACAAAGCGACAACGGTAGCGAGTTCAAAAACAACTTTGTTCACCTTCTTTCCAAGCACACTGGCATGGATCATCGCCTTGTTACACCATATCATCCTCGAGCCAACGGCTTAGCTGAACGTATGGTTGAAACGGTTAAGACGGCACTCTTCAAACGCTTAGAGGGCAGACCTGAAACGTGGGATTTATACCTTGATAGTACCATGTACGCAATCAATACCAAACACCACTCTGATCTCAAGACTCGTCCCTTCGCTTTGATGTTTGCTCGTCAACCCAATGCAATGCGTGATTATTCCCAAGCCAAATCAGCCAATCCTGCCGAAGTCAGGAAGTCCATCATGAAACGTATAAAGGAAATGGAAGATATCGTTATCCCTGGTATCCACGAAGGTCGTAAAGCTCGCAACGAAGTCACCAAAACACGCTACAACAAGACGCATCGCATGCACAAAGACATTCCTATTGGTAGCCAAGTCATGATTGTCAACATCAATCGTAGCTCCAAGACCGATCCAATTTATGACGGACCGTACATCGTGCATTTCAGGACACCCAAAGGCAACTATGTCTTACGTGACAAGATGGGCAAGCTCCTACAGCGTAACATTCCTCCGCATCAAGTTAAACGTGTCTCAGATGATCCTAAAGCGGATGGTGACACCTTTTATGAATTCGAAGCTATTGTCGATCACCGTTTGCATGCACAACACGGCTATCCAGAATATCGTGTGCATTCGCGAGGCTACAGCGATGAGGACGACACATGGGAACCAGCTGAAAACTTTAGCGATATCTCAGCTATCAACGCCTATATCAAACGTCGTTTTCCAAATGGTATTCCATCAGATGACCCATTTTACGCTGCCGCACCAAACAATGACGGTGCACGAGCCACCAAACGCAGACGCACAGGCACATCATCACGCACTTAAGAAGCAGTCTTTTCCCATAATTTTCCCTACATGGTTTTTTGCTGGGTTTTTCTGACAGCTTACACCCATCATCACATGAGGTTCACAGTGCAACTCTTTCTTTCCATTTGCGTCATCCTTATGTTTTATCTTTTATCTTTTATTATTCTATATCACTTATCCTTTGATCCTACACATCCTACCTTTTAATCTTTTCATCGGTTGTTCCAACCTGGTGGGGGGTAATGTTGTATCCTGGTACACATTCTCACGTTTGTCAACCTGCTTTCTCTATCATACGATGGAATTCCCCTATCACCCGAATGAAGGTTTACCTTGTCATCACCAACCTTATCCACATTGGTCACCTATTGCTATATACGTACACGCTTCATCACTGTAGCACCCGTTGCATGGTTGTATCACACACACCTTCTCGGTATACTCCATTAGGAAGCACACACACACACACCCTCTTTAACCACCATCATCCGTAAAGCTATAAATACGCTCAACAACCACCACTTGAATAAAGGATCAATCATATCATTGAGTCTCGTGACCATTAGTCTGTTGTGATTGTTGGTTTCTCCGCTTGCCTATGTCAATGATTCTCCATGTCAATGTCTTCCCTTGTTTATTTGCCTTTTGGTTTCTCCTTCAATCGCAGTATCATTATATAAGTCATCATTCGTAGTACAATAAAGAAGTATCATATTATCTCGCTGTATAAGCATTATCTCTCCTTCATCATCTTCCTCTTATCTTGACCATTGAATTCCTTCCATTCTTGGTTAAGCTTTCGTACAAGTCAGCCTCTTTATTACATGGTGGAGAAGCCTTCCTTTGATCCCCCATACCTCTCATTCAATTGCTATCCTATTGCTATCCATTTGCTATCCAAGCTCCAGCCCTACTCCACCGCTGATTAGATGGCTTCTCAAAGCAGACATGCTCCAGCCCTGGTGTCTCCGGCTGATACCAGCAATGCATTACTTAACTTGTACTTCGCCTCGGAAGCTAAGAATCTTCCAATTCCTCGATTCAATCCTTCGCAAATGAATGTCACTCGTTGGCTCCAAAAGTACAAGGATGCTACTGACGATATTGCCATGAACAATGCTGCCAAGAGTCGTTACCTTTCTTACTACTTACCTCGGCAGATTTCCGATTGGCTCTACTATTCTTCAACATCCCACGACTTCGATAGTCTTTGTGCCTTGCTCATCGATACGTATGGTGTTGATCCTGCTGCTGATGCCAATCGCCTACATAAAGAGCTCCAATGTCTTAAGCAAGATACAATGCCGATTCGCCTCTTTCGCGTCAAGTTTGAAACAAGCGTCCATTCTTTTCCAGAGGGTCATGCTCCATCCGATGCTCGCCTCTAGGATATCTTTCACTCAAACCTCAACCCACTTCTTAAAGAATTGGTGTCACCATTGCTGTATGGGTTGACCGATTGGACTCAAGTCTATGAACGTGCCGTTTTTCATGAGGATCGTCTTTCTCGTCGTCAACAACAACCAGCTCCTACCTTACAGCAAACGCCTCTCCAGAATGATACGGCTACTCCAGCCTTCAATGACCCGATGGAGATCGACTCCCTGGATTATACACGTCGCAGGCAACAAAGGCGTCCTCGCAACAACAATGGTGGTAGACAACGCAACTCGCACCGTTCCTCTGATCGTCAACAATCGTTTCAGTCGTCGCGTTCCAAGAATGTTGATCCTATGCGACGTTGGGCTGCTCATGGTGTACCGATTTGTGGGCATTGTAACCAAACGGGTCACCTCACCAAAAAGTGTTATAAGAAGCAACAAGTGAATGCGCTTTCGCAATCGTCTTCAACGTCACCAGTTGTTTCTTCCGCTGACAAGTCATCCAATCAGCCTCAAGCTCCTTCACATATTATTTGTGCCCTTACCAAGTTCTCGGTGCCAGGGGTTTCCTATTCTGGTCCTCGCGTATCATGCATGATTCAAAAGCATGGTATTCAAGCACTCGTTGATACTGGTGCCAGCATTTCAGCCATGTCCGCCGAACTTGCTTCCTCTCTTCAGCTCACGCCTACAGGCAATCCCATCTCATTTACGACTGCTGATGGTAAAGCAACTTCGTCGTTGGGCATTGTTACTACTCGTGCTCTTATTGCCAGTATCCCAATCAACATCACCTTCCATGTCATCAAGGAGCTCTCGCATGAACTTATCCTTGGCTATCCAACGTTGCGTTCACTCAATGCCGTTATCAATACTGGATCTGACAGCATCTCTTTTGTTCCTCCTCACAATGATCGTATTGTTTCACGTCCTGTCTCTATTCGTGCAATCAATAAATTGCAGCTTCCTGCATACTCGCATGCCTACATTGATGTCTCTGGTCCTTGCAATACTACAGCTTTTCTTTCGACTCCGGCAAATCAAGTCGCTCAACACCTTTGTGCTATCGCCACTAGTTTTGTTCAATTTTCTTCTTCTGGTCATGCTGTGGTAAAGGTGGCTAATCTCAACAATCGTCCTACTCGGCTTCAGCCTTCACAAGCGGTTGCTGTTGCTGAAATTGTTGAACCAGCTTCCATCCAAACCACCACATCAACCACAACTTCACACTCCAAGCCTACTCCTGCACCATCCGAAGATGATCTCAATCAAGTTATTGATCCTTCTGTTTCCGATCCTGATCGCGTGGCTACAGTATGCGCACTATGCTTTCGGAATTTTTGGATTGCTTCCAATCAACGGCATCCTCAACAACTCACGCCATCCAACATCACATCGACACAGGCTCTTCTCGTCCCATCTCATCACCTCCTCATCGCACTTCGGCTGCTGAAAATGATCTTATCAGTGATCTTGTGGATGACATGCTTGCGCAAGGTATCATTCGTCCAAGCCATTCTCCTTGGTCTTCACCTGTTGTCCTTGTTCGCAAGAAGGATGGAACTCCTCGCTTTTGTGTTGATTACCGCAAGCTCAATGCCGCCACTACTCGTGATGTTTATCCTCTTCCACGTATCGACGACACTCTCCACAGCCTTGGTTCATCTCGTGTCTTCTCAACTCTTGATCTTACTGCAAGCTATTGGCAAGTTGAGCTTGATGATGAAAGCAAGCCTAAGTCTGCATTTGTGTGCCGTCGTGGTCTCTTCGAATTTGTTCGCATGAGTTTTGGTTTATGCAACGCACCTTCCACTATTCAACGCCTTATGGATTCAGTCTTGGCCGGGTTGAAATGGCAAATTTGCCTCGTCTATCTCGATGATATTATCATCTTCTCTCATTCCTTTCAACAACATTTACATGACCTTCGCCTTGTCTTTTCTCGCCTTCGCCAAGCTCATCTCAGCATTAATCTCAAGAAGTGCCATTTTGCAAGCAAGGAAATCTCCTACTTGGGTTATCGTATTACTTCTGATGGCCTCAAGACCGATCCTGCAAAGATCCAAGCTGTCTCTGCTTTTCCACGTCCAACCAATCCTGATACTTTGCGCTCTTTTCTTGGTCTTGCTGGTTATTATCGTTCATTCATCCGTGGATTTTCGACTATTGCTTCACCTCTCAACGCTCTCTTACATAAGGATGCTTCCTGGCAATGGTCTTCCCAACATGAACAAGCTTTTCAAGCTCTCAAGACTGCCTTGGTCACTACTCCTGTTCTTTGTTATCCGGATTTCTCTCAACCTTTTGAATTGCATACTGATGGCGCTTGTACTGCTGGAATTGGTGTTATGCTCTGTCAACGTGATCCTTCAAACAACCGTGTCCATGCTATTGCCTATGCTTCTGGTTCCTTGTCTCCTGCTGAGAAAAACTATGGTGTAACTGAACTCGAAGCTCTCGCTGTTGTTTGGGGTATGAAGAAGTTCGCTCATTATCTCACTGGTATGCGCTTTATTGTTATCACGGATCATCAGGCGCTACAATTTTTGCCTCGCTCTGCTGATTTGCGTGGTCGTCTTGCTCGTTGGGCTTTGTATCTACAACAACATGACTTTCAAGTTGTTTATCGTCCTGGTCGCGCTAATGCTGGTCCCGATGCACTCAGCCGTTTTCCTTTACCTGACATTGCTTCCTTATCCTTTTCCTCTTCCCAATCCTTTATCCAATCCTTCCTTTGTGGTCTTTCCTCTTCTGATCTTGCTGCCGCTCAACAACAAGATTCCTTTTGCCAATCCCTTTTATCTCTTCCATTACCTCAAGGTTTCTCTCTCGAGTCTGGTATCCTCTTCTTTGGCCCCCGCCCCGTGTTACCTGAATCTTTGCGTCAAGAAGTCTTCAAGCTTCTCCATGGACATCCTACTTCAGCTCACCTTGGTCTTTCTCGTACTTTACAACAATTCCAACGCCTATATTGGTTCCCGGATATGCGTACGTATGTGGCTGAACGCATTTGCAATTGTTCCATTGGTACACGTACCAAGCTATCTCGCAAGTCTTTTGGTCACACCAACCTTGTTCGTTCCGATCCACCTCGTCAACCTTTTGATACTATTGCCATGGATACTTTTGGTCCTCTTCCTACCTCTCAATCTGGCAATCGGTACATTGTGGTCACTCAATGCATGTTTTCTCGCTATGTTATCATTACTCCAGTCAAGGTATGCAACACTGATTCGGTTTCCAATGCTTTGATCCACATTTTCAGCGAACATGGATTTCCTCGGGTTATGCTCTCTGACAACGGTTCTCCTTATTCGGCTTCCATGTTACAAGTCCTTTGCATGAAATTGGGTATCACACAACGCTATTCTCCTGCTTATCATCCTCAATGAAATGGTCTCGTGGAACGTTTTATGGCTACTCTCAAGACTATGCTCATGTCCTACACTGAACAAGATCAACTTGACAACGTTTGGGATCGCCATTTGCCCGAATTTCAGCTTGCCTACAATTCTACCATACACGCTTCCACTGGGTACTCTCCATTTTCCCTTGTACATGGTCGTGAACCACGCCTTATTGGCCAAGTTGATTTTACACCTCAAGACACTTCTGCTTCCACTTATCGCCAGGTCACCGATGTTTATTTATCTCGTGCTCGTGGTGTTGTACAACTCGTCAATCAACGTACTCAAGCTGAGAATGCTACAACCATGAATGCTTCGTGTGGTGCACATACACACAATGACATGCACCTATCATCTATGCCAAA
>NW_026695502.1:0-16676 GCF_029851405.1 Lichtheimia ornata | reverse complement strand
CCAAAACGAGAACCACCAAAACGAGAACCACCAAAACGAGAACCACCAAAACGAGAACCACCGGAACGAGAACCACCGGAACGAGAACCACCAAAACGAGCACCACCAAAACGAGCACCACCAGCATGAGAACCATCAAAACGAGAACCACCAAGACGAGAAACACCAGCACGAGACACAGAGGAAGCTTCACCACGAGCAGACACAGCAGAGACACCAGCAGCACAAACATCACCATCCGCCACAGAGACACGTTCTTTACCACCAGAGATACGTTCAACACCACGAGAGACACGTTCTTCACCACCAGAGACAAGAGTAACACGATGATCATCACCACCCGATGGATCAAAGTGCACAACGTGGACCGAGAGAACCTCACCACAACGAGTTACAGTCTTGACAACAACACCAGACATAGGAGGGGGAGCAGGCTTAAGCATTGCCAAGGTGGGATTTGCATCAACCACACGAGGCAAGCGGCTGTAATCACCAAGAGCAACCCACTTCTCCAAGTACGCAACAACGCAGGACCAAAAGTGGTAGTAAAAAAAGGCAAAAGAACCCAACAGGAAGAGAGGGAGAGCAAATTCCGCAACTATGTACAGAATGCAGTAAAGGAGAAACGCCATTATAAAAATGGGTGGAGAAGTAAAAAGAACCGCAAGGGAAAAGACGCAGAGAAGCATGGTAACAGAAAGTAATAAGAGTTGGGAAGAGAGAGGAAGAAATTCGTTGAGCTGGAAACGGCTATTTTATTACCAAGAGCACGTCACCCCATTTCACCCCATTTGACTAATCCAATGCCATGATCCTTCTCCATTGCAGTTGGAATGGGTAAACCAGTATGTCTAAACTATCTTTATATCACTTACTCATAAAAGGGTACAGGTGTGGTAGTGTTGTTAGGTGTAGTTGTATTATAGCCATACCGCAGCAATAGCCTTGGACCCCCTTCTAACAGCGCCCCTTGTCATATAATGATAATAAAAGATACGTTTATGAAAGCGTTATGAATGGTGGTTCTGTTTATTGTAAGCGTGTATGAAGGGCAGAGACTAATTCCCTTTTGTGTGTGTATGGGTGTACTCGTCTTCTTCTTGCTGCTTCTTGCCCATTCAGACCCAAAGCCGCAATGGTGGTTCGACATGGAAGCCCTCATTAGCAAGCGATGTGTGAGAAAGGGTGTGTATGAAGGTGAGTAGCGTGTTATTAGCGTGTAAAAGCCAACTTGCCTTTCTTCGTTGTGTATACTGATATGCATGTCTTTTACAGCCTTCCTGGTTCAGCAATGGCGGCAATGGCAACGTTCAGGAGGAATGGGGAAAGAGATTCTATGAAAGGGTGGCAACGAATACTTTGTTGACAAGGCAAGTAAGACCACTTGAAAAGTGTGTAGCAAAGAGACAATGTTTACGTTCTATCTCGACGAGCTTCTTATAATGAGTACGAGGATGCTTTATGCAGCGACCATATCACGTGATGTTGCAGCAAGATGACAGCATGAGAAGAGATGATATGTATGATGTACAGCAATATCCAAGGCATGTCTCGTCAAGTGCAAATCAATGGATTGAAACAGGATCATCTTCAATCAATACCAATGGAATTATCATATCGGGCCTCGTGGATGGATTGGGTGATATCAAACATCACACGTGGATCGTAGAAGTGCAACGCACAATGGTGATGAGCATGATCTTTTGCAAGTTTACTGCAAGACAATGAAGGACCCAATTACTCATGGTATTGGATCATGGCAGCACACGGCGTGCTTCGATGCATTTCTCTTTACGGTATGTATTCGCTTACAGCTGACGTTGTTTTACCAAATACTAACGAAGGCCTTATGATAGTATTCAAAAGGGGCTTTTATTGGGGATCCACATCAGCAGTGATTTGTTTATATGGTGACACCTTAGGCGATGGCTGATTTATCTTTCGACCACCCTCAACAAGTCAACAAGCTACCTTTTCTCTGGTGCAAACACAAGGGCTCATTCATACACCTGCCGACTCTCTCTAAAGCTTTACTTTCTCCCCGAGACTCCTCATTGGTGATCGCACATCTGATTGCGTATCAGCAGTTGTATCTTGCTTACTACACCATTCAGTTGGTATTGGTCCTTTCTACTAGCTTCATCTTTATCTTATGCAAACACCCCCAAACAACCTTCTCGTTTGATGACAACATCTCCACACAAGACTATATACGCTACCTGATGCCATCGTATGCTGCCCACGGTCCTGGTGTTGAATTCGAGCATTGTGACAAGTTGAAAGGTATCCAACACGGCATGACAAACAAACCAGCTACTAACGCCTTCTCATACAAACATTCATAGACACATTAATACATGAATGCAGGTGTTGGCACGTGGAATACTCTGCGACCAGAAATGACGGCATGATTCAAAGAGTGGTTAGTTGCTTTGCATTACCTTCTATCCTCACCCTTTTAATTCCTTGTTCTTTAGGCAATTCGCATAGTAGGCAATTGAAAGCATTAGTTGGATAGGACCGCTTCAGCACGAGAATCATCAAGGAATGATGGCGAGCAGCACAATATCTTTTCACATAACCGTCTTGCTATGGATTCAGTATCAAACTATCTTGTCGTGGGTTGTCGCTCTGCACTTGCACGGTGTTGCTCGATGGTGCCTTGTTTTTGTGGTCTATGATGGATCGATATTAGAATCAGGTATATGGATAGGGATCCTATATGCCGATGAGGTAGGTGAGGTTCGTTCTTTCAGGCATGCGTAGTCAATATTGATCATGTTTGAAATGCATAGATTCCGCCAATCAGAGGACCGATCCATTTTGGATGAACGCAACTAGTAATGTGATGTAAATTTCAAATGCTGTGGGATGCCGCACCCTTGTCTCTATGATATTTTAGCTATTGAATGATAAAAGAATGAATTTATAACCATACGTGATACGTGAGAATGAGCTTAAAAGTGAACGAAGCCGATTAATTAGCCAGAGGAGTCATATACAATCCACTGAAAACAGTCGCTTAGCAAATTGCTACTTAATCATTGTTGTATAAAATCACCTGAAAGGTTCTTAGTTAAGGCTACCTCATCAAAGAATACAGACTCAGGGGTGTGAATAGTGTTCCATTTCCGCATGTTTGTTCACCCCCATACACTTTAATCCATCTGTAGAAAAATATTGCCACTCGTTGGGAAGTCGAGCTTTTGTCGTAAGCCATCCATGGTAGCAAACCATTTATTAGTGGTATGGGCAAACTATCTTCCATGGCATGCTTTACACTTCATCACTGCAACAGCATCCATCATCCACTTGTAAAAGACGCCATGTCTACTAAACACCCAGCGCATTGGATACGATTTCAAGCTGATCCTTTTATTTCATAGACTGCAAGCCTACACTAATACCGCTAGCGAAACCTTCATACCTAACGTCTACGGCTACCTCAGCTGCAAGGCCTCACTTATCATACCTTTCTAACTCCAAATGCGTGCATTGATGTCCTATTAGTTGTTGCCAAGTCCTTTCCATTAGGAACAACATGACAATGGTGATGATGATGATGATGATGATGATGATGATGATGATGATGATGATGATGATGATGATTAACCCACGATGACACGACATGTGCCAAGATTTTAACACATTTCGCATTGGCATTGTATTCAAGGTTCGAAAGAGAGCATATTCAAGACCTTTATGACGTTTATTGGATTTACAAATCATCATGGGCATGATCTATTGGTGGTGCATGATGGGTAGGATGATTTTCTAAGATAGGATGATCGAATTGGTTCTAGTATTCTACCATGGAATGAGATGCACGTTGAGTGTTGTAGTATCTTCTTGAACAAGCACCATGCCGCAATACAATATTGAATGTTCTCAAGGGTGATTATTGGTTGCCATGGACACAGATAACGATGGTTGCCAATGGGTATGTTAGCCTGTGTAACATTGTCACACATAGTAATGCACTGCACCCAAAGAGATTTACACTCCTTTCTCCGTCAATGGACACGTACCTCAAGCAACTTGTGCACGAGCTTCACAATGCCGGCCAGCAAGGGGATCATGAGCATGTTATTCGCCAATCGACTCTCGCATTGGACATGGTCGACTTTCAGTTGTCAATGTTGGACATTCGAGCACGATCGTGGTGCGCGTGTGCAAAGGTTGAGAACGCTTTAGAGGATGCACGTCATATGCACCAACTCGCTCCCTTATCACCTCGTGGATACTATCGTCAAGGAAGGATCCATGCACAGTATGGTTATCATTCAAAGGCGTTGGCGATATACAAGAAGGCGGAGAGCTTGGCAGCAGCAGCAGACGATGACGATGGCTTGCGTGATGAGGTTGATAATGCTATCAAGGAATCGACACAGCAACTAAAAAAGAAGATTGACATGATTCACAAGTTACCCTTGGATGTTGTACTACGCATCGCTCCCATGGTGTTTGGAGAAGACTTTGACCACAATCATCATGCATGTTTGGATGTATCAATGGTATGGCGTGAACGTCTTTTGCAGTATGGACACCTTGCTTATGGCTTCGACGCACAAGAACCTGCCAGCAACGTGATGACTTCTCCTTATGATGTATTATGGAATGGACACAATCAGATTATTCAACTTTCACACTACGTTGAATCATTATGCATCAAAGGCAACAAGGTGCCATTCTACTTTCTTTTGGATTGTGCTCATTTTGATAGCCTCAAAACGTTACAGTTACAAGGTGAGCGGGTGTAATGCCATACATAAATGGGGAAGAATGTCTTGATTAAACAACGTCATATTGTAGATGAATCATTGTTCGGGGAACAAGAAATAGGCTATGCAACTTTAAGGGAGATAAACAGTACATTGAGACACCTGGAGCTTTGCCTTGCATTTCAATCTGATGATGATCGTGATCCATCCGTCTTTTTGGAGCGCGTACTCGGTGCTTGCAGCAACCTTGTTTCACTAAAAACCAATTACGTCTTTTATCACAATGTTCATCTTTCGACATACCCAACATTACGACGATTCGAATTCAGTCCTCCTGGTCTCTCCTTTAACACCATCGATTACAAAAAATTGTTGCTTGCTTTTCCATGCTTGGAGCATTTTTCTGTTCGATTAATCAAGGACTCCACGCTGTTGACGCATATCGACACCACCTGCCCTTATCTCCAATGTCTCGAATACAACCCCCTTTGCATCAGTGATCCATTACCAAAAGTCACCACCACAACAACGTCATCAAAATGATTACGCTTCTTGTATATCAGTGCGATTGATGGTGCATACAAAATCGATGACATCATAGCCATTGTGGTACGACACCAAGACACACTTGAGCATCTTTCAATCAACTTGCAGACCGATATGGATCCTAGCCACCTTGAGGAAATGACAAAACATCAAATGCAATTTTGTCGGCTAGCACACGTTTATTTTGGTATCACTAAAGCACCTGGATGGTCAAGGCAGGCGGTCAATGAGGGATTGGTCAAGGATGCATGTGAATTTTTCGGCAATGTACTTCAAGGGAGCCCCAATATTCAGACATTACGCTTAAGTGGAGATGCTCTGGGTCCTTCAGTACTTCATCCCTCTTTAGGCCGACTACAACACATACGCAGCTTTATGATTGGAACCTGCTTTTATGATTATGATGAGGGGGTGACCACAGGTTTACCGACAAGGAGTGTTAATGCATTGCAGCAAGTATTGAATGAACATGTTGATCACCGTACAGCAAGCAGTTTTCCACCACGCGACACATTGAAGGAACTCAAACTTATATCTCATCGAATCCATATGCCATTGCTTGACTCCATCGCACGTTTGCATTCCTTGAACAAGTTGTCGATCCATGTTGGAGACGATTTCCTTAGTGGGAGGATCCCTTTCATTGAAGACCTTTTCAAACAATGTCCAGCGTTATCCGATCTCACAATTAAGGCATCAATCATTAGCGGTTCTCTCATTTGTGCTTTGTCCAATGACCACCAACTCGAACATCTCACTCTTCATGCAAGCGAGCAATTGAATGATGCGGCTTTGTTAGGCCTGGCTACTTGCAACAGGCTAAAGACACTTGTAGTCCCTCTTTCAGTTGGCAATTATACAGTTGACTCTTTGAAGAATGCAATACCCGGACTTGAAATAAATAGCCGATAGCTTTTAAAGCAAGGTTTCAATATTGCTTGTGCAGTTCCTCTAAGTGTTATTATGAAGACGTGATATTGTATGTACGTGATGACGATTGTAATCATTGGATCAAAAGATTGTATTTATTGCACGCCTATTCGAGATACTTCAAGTAATTAGGATGTCTGCAATGGTGCTAAGGATTTAAAAACTGTATTTTTGCTGTTGGCTATAGGTAACACGTCATCTTTGTCATCACGGCATTGTTGCCTCCGCGTACATGTGTCGTAATGACGATCATGTGATTCATTTGTCGTTGGCTGTCGACTGCGGGGATATCGTCGATGTGCGTCTTTATATAATTCAAAATGGGACAACGTGCTAAACATGATATACAGGCGAAATGATCTTGTATCGCAGGTTGTTCAAAACATCTTGTTGCGAGATGTCGGTGTATTTGCCAGTATTGTGTTGCGTTTTTTGCTCCTTCCTTTGGCGAGGGTAAAAACATCTCATGGAATTTGTCTAGTGACCTTGCAATTGCGACTCTTCAGATAGCGCTCTTTCGCAACGTGTGTCGTCCAATGTAACGGTATAAGCGTTTCAGTTGCCATGGAAACGACAATCACTGAGGATTCGTTCAAGCAAAGCATGTTATAATAACATGTGGGTGCGAAATGGCGAGATGCAACAATCCAATTCTCGTCCTCCTTTTGTGGATGACAAAAATATCTTGCGTAATATAGAATCCCCTTGACACCATCCAGCCCCATGCATGGAATAATATAGATCAACGCTAGGTGTGGTTTGTGCGCCTTGTATTGTGAAAGAAAGCAAAAGTATTCCCAGGACGATGATGATGAGCCATTCCTAGATGCCATTTGTGCTGGTAGATTGCATTCCATGTTGGTCACTTGTGATTATCCGTCCATGTAGCCATTTCGACGGGGAAGAGGAATACTTGTTGCTGTGATTCACCACCATGCATCTGCTTGCTTTGTTGCTAAAGATCTTTGTAGCGCCGTAAAGAGGAATCCATTTGTGCCATCCACACTTCTCCTTTCATGCAACACCATCATTGTATATGCTGCTGTGCACCAACATCAATGGGTGGGATCCATATCAAAAGCAAGCATAGCCACATAGTGACATGTTGAAGAGATAGCGATTGTTGACAGTCGTCTTCATTCATCCATCTATCCGGCTCAATATGGTGTTGTGGTTCTCAATGGTGGTATGCGTGGAGGTAATGGTATCAAGCGTATACCACGTTTCGAGGAGATCAAAGAGAATGCCGAAAAAAGGACAACCCAAAAAGGCGAGCTGTATCGCTGATGCCGTAGCCAGGAGACGTATGATGATAACCGGTTGCCAGGTCACAAATGTGAACGTTTAGAGAGTCTGCAATCAGGGATCACCCATAAAGCGCCTAACGTATACGTCCAAAGGAAGCTCCATTAGCCATCATACACCATTAAAGAGTGAAGATGCAGTATCATCCCCAATCACATCATTTACACACCATTTTGCTCCAATCCCAATGCAATGCATCTAAGAGCTCCTTGATAGTATCTCTTGTCGCGTTTCGAAAGGTTCAAATAGATCACCATGCAGCGTTGCATAGGAGCGATCCACATGCCATACTTGATCCACCTTGAAGGGTCATCCAGGTACATCCATCTCATGCCAGCAATTGCTTGTCGTCCTTCCTTTCCCCATCAATCATGGCATCGCAACCCATTTCCATATCGTGTTGCTTGCTGTACCATTCATACGCATGAATTGCATCCAACATGAACGATCCCGTGCTTGCTTTCAGATGTGTCTAAAGAATAAAACCAAAAGTGATGAGCTGCATGAAACAACCACCATCTAAACCATTCCATCATTCCATCTTCGTCTATATACCTCACATACCAATGCCGTGGTTCATGTCAAGGTGTTTCTATGCATATCTGTAAGATAGATGGGTCGTTTGAGACGACGTTCATATCGAATGACCACGTTGCCTACCTTTTGAATCGTGCACATTATCGCGCTCACACCACGGTACCTGGCAACCTGAGAGGAAGATCAAGCTTGATTGACAATCGTTTTGCGGTTGAGATGCTACCATGGATCATACACGTTGTTTAGGGTTGTGAGATGCGAAAGGTAAAATGCAATATGTACCTGTCTCCGATCGACGTGTTGGATGATATAGTAACCAAGAGCCGGATGCCTTCAACCAATTGTTGATAATGTTGAATGCGGAAAGACGACATGGAATACGAGTAGCACCTTAGTGAAAGAGCCGTCGTGAAGGCATTTGGTGGAATAACAGGAACTCGTTGACTTGTTGTGCTAAGCACCAAGGCTTTCTATTCATCTCAATGTATCATGACATGAACAAGCCATTGTCAAAGTGGCTCAACCAGAAGGCCCACAAGGCATGGTGGCTAATACATGTTCATCAGTACATGGTAAAAATGTCAACTGTAGAGTAATACACACCTTAAAGCAACAACACGGTAAACTACATCCAAGCGCGCCATGTACTTCCATGCCATGAATAATTGCGTCCTTCATTGTCTTGTAGGAAACTTGCGAGAAACCATGCTCATCACCATTGTGCATTGCACTTCTACGATCCATGCGTCATGCTTGATATCGCCCAATGCATTGACATCGCTAGACACGGAAAATCCAATGATATTGATTGAAGATGATCCTATTTTAATCCATTCATTATCATCCAATAATTCATTCCCATCCTTTGCATATCGTTACGCTTTATACATACCATCGGTAGAGGTTGCCATATCTTTTCATGCTCTGATCTTGCTGTAATATCACGTGATATGGTCGCTTGATCAAGGTTCCTAATGTTCATTGTAAGAAACTCGTCGAGATCGAATGCCAACATCCCCCTTTGCTACACACCTTCCAAGTGGTCTTGCTTTCACCGTAAGCAATGTACTCGTCGCAGTTATGGAACAGAATCTCTTTCCCCATTCCTCCCGAACCTTGCAATTGTCGCCATTGCTGAACCAAGAAGGCTGTAAAAGACACGCATATGAGTATACACAACGAAGAGAGGCAAGTTGGCTCTTACACTCTATTACCACGCTACTCACCTTCATACACGCTATTTCTCACACATCGCTTACTAATGAGGGCTTCCATGTCGAACCACCATTGCGGCGTTGGGTCTGAATGGGCAAGGAGCAGCAAGAAGAAGTGAGAACACACCTACACACCACACAAGTAAATTAGTCTCTGCCCCTCATACACGCATAAACATATACAATAAACAACACCACCACTCATAACGCTTTCATAAACGTATCTTTTATTATCATTATATACAAGAAGCGGTGTTCAAGGGGGAGTAAAGCTATTGCTGCGGTATGGCTATAATACAACTACACCTAACAATACTACCACACCTATACCCTTTTATGAGTAAGTGATATAAAGATAGTTGAGACATACTTGTTTACCCATTCCAACTGCAATTGAGAAGGATCATGACATTGGATTAGTCAAATGGGGTGAAATGGGGTGACGTGCTCTTGGTAATAAAATAGACGTTTCCAGCTCAACGAATTTCTTCCTCTTTCTTCCCAACTTTTTTCAACTCTGCTACCATGCTTTGTTTTGCTCTCTCAGCTGCTTCTTACTGCTTCTCTCAACCTGCTCTTCTTCTTGCGTTTCCTTTTGCTTGCCTTGTGCAGCTTTTGGGTGTCCCTGCCGCGTTCTCGTTTGCCTTTGGCTACGTTCTTTCTCGCTTTTGGCCTTCTTTTGTTGCCTGTTGGCCCTCTTTTGTTGCCTGGTGGTCTTCGTTTGTTGCCTGGTGGTTCTCTTTTGCTGTGTCTTTGTGCTCGTTTGTTGCCTGTCGGTTGTCGTTTGGTGCGTTGGTGTCCTCTTTTGGTGCCTTGATGTCCTCTTTTGTTGCGTTGGCGTCCTTTTGTGTTTCGTGGTGGACCTCTTTTGTGGTGCTGTCTTTTGTTGCGTTGCGGTCTTCTTTTGTTGCATTCGTGGTGATGTGGCGGTCCATTGTCAATCCCACTTACAACCCTTACTCGCCTCTTCGCCCTTTGCCTGGTCTCATTGTCACCAACCTCTCCCCATCTCGTGAAGTCCTTTCGGTTCACTTTGTTCGTTTCGATCCCTCTTGTGTTCCTCCTGCTGGTGTTCCTTGTGTACATGAAGGCAACAAAGTGGTCTCTGGTTCCTGTGCTGGTGTTTCTGCTCGTCAAGAAGCCGTCTCTAGTCCTGATGATGATGATGCTGGTGTTGCTGCTCCTCTTGGTGTTGATGTTGAGCCTGTTACTGATGATCGTGTTGATGCTTCCGATCTCACTGCTGATGACAAACCTGTCACTGTTCCTTCTGTCACTGTTCCTTCTGTTCCTGCTCCTCTTGACGTTGCTCAAGTTCCTTCTGTTCGTGCACCTGTTGACGTTGCTCAAGTTCCTTTTGCTGGTGAGGATATTCCTTCTGCTGGTGCTCCTGTTTCTGATGAAGATCGTGTTGCTGTTCCTGCTGGTGTTGTTGAGGAGGTTAATCCTGTTGCTGATGATGACGCTCACGATGCTGACTTTGGTGTTGAGGATGACGATGAGATGGAGGAACTTTGTAAGTATATATCGAGCCATTTACTTCCTCGTGCATATTGCTAACAATGACTCTTATAGGTTTCTTGTTTTACCATTTGAGTGCGAATGACCCGTTTGACGAAGATTCGTACATGGCGCCACCTTTTGATTGGCGATACGAGGAACCCATTGACAGAATGGAAATCGGTAAATATAGATTTGACGAATTGTGTGTTCATATGGATGTAAGTATTAACATGGTTTTATGTCTTCTAGAGGACGACTTGCTTTCCATTATGTCAAACGTCCCCACCTTCCCTGAACCAGAACCTGAACCAATGGAAGTCATCAACTCTCCTGTTATCACCGCACTTGCCACCACTACCACCAACTCTACCGCTGCTTCCATTCCCACTACCATTCCTTCAACCACCAACAATACCGACACTCCTTCAAGCATCACCGATACCGCCACCACCAACACTACTGCCATTCCTATGGATATTGATATCCCTTATGCCAACATCGACACCGCCATCCCCTCCACTGCCATTAATACCGCTACTGCTACCACCACCACTATCGTTACCTCTCCTCCTCATCCTGCCCCTCTTTACAACCCTACCATGGCGCTCATCCAATCACGTCTTCAACGAATCCGACAAGCCAGCAACCCATCTTCATCATCATCCGCAACCACCACCACCACCACTACGACTACCACTACAACCTCTACTCCTGTCACTAATTCCGCCTCTTCGTCTTCCTCATCTCGATTTCGCCCTGATATGCCTCCTCCACCACCACCACCACGACGATCTATGCCAACATCTATGCCATCCTCATCAACATCATCAACCACTATTACTTCCGCTACCCCTACGCCACCTCGTGAATCCGCAACACCACCACAACAACAGCCAACATCGCCATCAGCCATCCCTGATGATGTGCGTGAGGCACGTGAAGCCCTCGGTCTCTTTGACTGAACGCGTGTGTGGGTGCCTTTTGGTAAGTGAACATTGTCTATCTATTTTTGCAACTATTACTTATATACTTCTATCGCATCTATAGGGCGACTGGTTTGGTGGTCCTTTTCCTTGAGGACGTTTTATGGTTACGGATGGGATGCCCTGCAGTCCAGTCTCAAGCGTGGATGATTCTCAGGTACGTTCAGCTTCATGTGTGTTGAGTGAAAGGGTCGGCATGTAGGTCTCGCGGTGGGAGGATCTGGAGGGTCATCGATGACGCTACCTTGGGTGCTGTAAGAGCCAACGAGAAGTCCAATTGGTATCCATGATCCAGTTTGCTATGTACAAGACCTTGCATTCCTACGTCCTCTCATGGTCTAGTTGCTACGTTACCCACTGAGGTGCTTGTTTTGGTCTTGAAAGGGTAAGTCAAAATACCGGTATTGTTTTATCACCCATTTACTTACTAATGTCTTTTTACGTTGTGGGGGCCATCATGGTTATTGATACTGTGATGTGTCCCTGCATAGTGCCACCGCCTTTACATGTTGGATGATCATGTATTGGCACAAGCGGTAATCATTCTATGAAGTGGGTATCGGCAAAGGAACATCAAGACATGGTGGGCAAGGCATCATAGCCTGGGGATTGTTGAAGATTGGACGTCGTTGGATCCGGTACCCTTGGTGCAGAGGATAAGACTTTGAAGGATCCGTGGGAGGGAAAGAGGCCTCATGTCGATTCCTTTCACTCTCCACATGGGGTTGAATGTGCCTGGGATGACATGCCACGTCCTTGTTTCTGGTTCTGTAGGGTATCCCTGTGAACATGTTATGGTCACTGGCTGTGGTATGTATTGAAATACGAATGTCTATGTCTTTTCAAAATGTTAATGGATGTCTCTCTTAACAATAGGCCTTGGGCCCTTTTGGGGCGATTGTATGAGCAGCGGCTGCTGTCGCGGAGGACAGGAGTTCTCTTTTCTTTTTATTGGTGGCGTTACCGATTCGGATATTGTGCATATGGTGGATACCAATGGACACACGCAAGGGTTCTCTTTTCTTTTTATAGATGGTACAATGATATCAAGGCATCGTTGTCATGGCAACAAGGCGCAAGAGTTCTCTTTTCTTTTTACTCGTGGCATTACCAAGCTGAACACATGGGTCGCCATGGTTACAAGTCTCAAGATTTCTCTCGCTCCTTTCATTGGCATTGCCACATGTTAAGAGGCTATCATCATGTCTACAAAGCAAACGGTGTGTCTTTTCAAGAATACTGGATCGGTGCTATTGCCAAGTTGGACACATTTATTGCCAAGGCTACAACTCAACGACATTACATTGCATGCATCTTATTCGCGCTATTATCTATTTGGATACATTCATTGTCATGGCGACAGATCAAAGGAGGTCCTTTTGATTCTACTGGCATCGTTACCAATTTCAACACATTCATCACCAAGGCGACAAGGCACAAGGAATTGTTTTTCATTTTATTGGCGGGACACACTTATCGTCATGACTACAGAGGAGACAAGACATTTTCCCTTCTATTGGCGGCGTTACCTATTAGGGTCATTTATCATTGTTGTTCAATGCACACTGGGGTCTCTTTCTTCAATCCACGACATGGTGTCACTGAATTTGGGCATTTATCGGCATGGCAACAAAGCACAAGGGCTTCTTTTTCTTTTATTCGATGAGGCGATTCGTTGCGATGCAGCTATTATCTTTGATCCACGTGCATACGATCCTGCTTCATTCAGCAGTTGGTGCTCCTCTCTGTGATACGATACATGGCTATGGGATCAAGATGCAGATCAACACGTATTCCTTTTATGGGCGTCATGGTGGCAACAGCAAGAACACCATCATCTGGTGACGACCAAAATGAGGTTCATGTCGTTTATTTGGCGGAACGCTACAACGCAAAGAGGAGGTGGCCTATTGTATTCTATAATCGACAAAGAGTCACACAGATGGCAACGCAATGGCATTGTGGAAGGCGTTGACGTTCATCACACCACGATTGTTATGCCTGCAACTGGGAAGGTTCATACGTATGGCATCAAGAATGGATTATTACAAGAGATTTTTGGACACTGGTGGCATTTATCACTTGAGTTGGTTGGCAACACACAACTATGAGGATGGCTTTATGGCACTTGGCGGAACCAAGGCATACCTGCAGGCGTCGCATTATGTTCACATGACATCCCATTGGCGGCATATGCATCAAAGTGATCTTTCAAGAAGGCTTTCTTGTTACAATTTGCCATCACCAAGATATTCCAATTCAATGGCATGAGGGACGGATTTCAAAGCACACATGTGGTAGCGGATGGTGTAGACATCTCATCCCCCGGTGGTGGAGCATGCCGAATTGGAACCAATGCACGTGCCATGACTTCATATTGGATCATCTACACTCTATGTGATCAAGAAGGCTATGCATTCATATACACATGGGTGGTATGGCGTTGCAAGAGCATTCACAATATCAACCACGATTGTTATCATCATTCAAATCTGGATCTTCTCCGCAAAGCCATACCAATCCAAAGATGCCTGGTGCTCTGTGGACCTTTTCCTATCATCGGAGGTTCATGCATGGTTACGGACAACATGACGAAGGCTCAAATCGCATTATCAAATCAACATGGTCGACATTGCAGCCAAAGTCAAGAACAAACGAACCAAGGATCGACCATTCAAAACGTACGTATATGCTTCCAAAAGCCCATCTATAACTATGACGCTTACCATATCATTACATAGATGCAATCATGGAATGTCTGTACCATATCATAGCGGTTCTGGCGATCGATTCTGGATTTCCTATGCACAGCAATTGCAAGATTCCACATACATCAAAAAAATCAATCTATGGCTCTCTCTCTATCTCTCTCGTACGCGCATACACGTTCATCAATCATTTCAAACAAGCGCTATATACAACACAAACACAAACGTCAAAGTAAGTATCATTTGTGAACTGGTTGGCATACAAGGTCCATGTATTAACAAAGGTATTATAGAACAAACATGCCTGGAAACAAACGTCAATGGCATCAAGACCGGTCTGGAGGATATGTATCGCTTTGTCGTTCAGGGTCACAGGGCACCATGCGTCCACCGATTAAGAGTCGCCTGGCCGTTGGGTGCCGTGCTGAATCTGCTCAACAATCTCGACCATCACTCAAATAAGGATTGGCATTCAATATCATCAAAATCAAAAGAGCCTGAAAGAAAAGTACGTATATGATTGGCATTATCAAGGATGAAAAGTGGATTCTCATTGTGGGCTTGTAGAAAGAAAAGAAAAAGAAGAGAAAAGAAGAAAAGTGGGACTTGCAAGAACTATGCTAGGAGAACTTGGATCACGCTGGTATCGGTGGTAGACCACAAACGGCCTTACGTTGGCACAAGTGAAAGGATACTCAAAACCATATACGCGCTCCCCATGATAATCGGTAAGTACATCTGGGTCACTTTTTTACCTAGCTACTGCTGACATTATCATCCATAGAGTGACCACCATGCATATCAAAGTTTCTTTCAATTCAATGAGGGCGTATCAAGTGGATGGCACAACATACAGTTAAAGATGGCAAGGAGCAATCAGGAGGACTCACGACTGGAGCAAGGATGAAGTACAACTTCTGTCAATGGACAAGGAATGGAAACACGCATACAATGGAAAATGTGTATTGGCAAGGCATTGTAAGTATGGGGTCGTACTTTGGAGGCATGCATACCAATCATTTGACATATGATAGTAGATGCAGCGTTTACGGACAACTCTGTGGAAAATCATGGCCGGCTTGTAGCTGTCGTCAACGTCTTAACAAAACATTGCTCTTTGGTGGTAGGAGCAACCTTTGACTGGTGGCGGTCATCAATGCCTTGCTAGATGTCTATATTAATATCTCGTTGTAATAATATTATACATACATTTATAAGCTCATGCATAATAAAGCATGCGGAATCTATTATAATACATCATACTTTCATTAGGCCTACGCATATGTACTAAGCATCAGCAATTGATTGGCAACAATGCTGTTCATGATCCAGCAGCCATAATTAGTTTCTAACCCAGGTGCATCATGATAGTGGATAGCAATGACATGTAGTGGACTTTGGTTTTGCTATAAACGTGATCCACGTAAATAATACGGTAACCTCCTCAAATCAGCAAAATTCCTCCCGTTGTCTCTTTTACTGTTACACGCTTCACTTGGCTATTTGAACTCAAAGCAATGAAAAGATGAGGTCTGCAGATTGTGTGAGGACCTGCCGCCCGTTGCCCATTGTAAGGTAATTCTCTTTTTATATCATCAATATGGATGCTTAAGGGTGTATTCATGATTCAAGGATAATTGGTTATCCATAGGACAAACATTCATGAGCCATGCAAGTACATATCTTCTCAATCACAGAATGTCCGGGAACTAGCACTATACCGCAATCTTTATTTCTATGACCCAAAATGCTATCCTAATACCGCTAGCAAAATACCAATCCACATCATCCACCAGTATCCTAATCCTAAACGCTCTTTGCGAGGTCCGTGGTGATTCATCTTGCCTATCCAATCTCTAGATTGAGTGAACCCATACGAGCAGTGAACCTCGGTGAACAAGGGTATCCCGAGACACCATCTTCATTGTTTACCTCGTTAACCCAAATCAACATCATCATACTGCTTTCACCAGATCCATATATAGGAGGGAAAAGGATTCGAAGGAGTAAACGTGGCAGTCCATGGAGCAAAGGGGTAAAGACACATGCGCATTCGATCGTGCCGAAAAAGATGTTGTGGAGTATTCGAGCATTGTCTGGTGATCCGAGTGCTGAAAGAATCACATCCAAGAAGTAAGACAACATGTATGCACTATCGAAGATTGACGTTTGTTCATGCTGTTGATGATGATGATGATGATGATGATGATGATGATGATGATGATGATG
>NW_026695501.1:0-16921 GCF_029851405.1 Lichtheimia ornata | reverse complement strand
TTATGCAAAAGTACAAAATATTTGAACAATTTTGTGGGTCACTGTATGATAAGTGATGATCTTTTATTGCTAAGGATGTTCACGATATATATATGTTCAATGTATGGATTCTATGAATGATGTGGAAGATACTAGTAAAGGGCTTCTAGCAATTGCCAGCATCAAAAGGAAAAGGGTTCTAGAAGGAACGAGCAAAAGCTAGGTCACGTGGTCACATGACCTACGACACTTTTAAGGCATACACTGTTTGCAAGGTAAAAACAATTCACCTGAGTATTCGAACCCATGACCACACCCCTGTTAGACTAATACCCTGACCACTGTTCCAGGTCTTTTGTCTTTGTATTCGATTGTGATCATTTGAGTGAAGCAGTTACGATTGCTTTATTGTTTGGATTTGTGAAGACTCCTTGTGATTGCCGTTTTTGGACTATTTGACACCCTCGCTACAAGCCTTACTGCCCTACGTCTCACTTTCGCCTTTTGATACTTCTCGGGTCGTTCTGAAAAATTACCCAAAGAAGTGAGTCAATTGTTTTGCCAAAATACCACCCATCCATCAAAACAAACGCATCAAGCGTCATCAGCAACTTACCAGCAACAGTTTGGTATCAACATCGTCCCGAGATTCCGCCATCTTGTCACCTAGTGTCGAAATGAGCAACCCGATTCCGAGTGTCGACATGGGACAGCAATTGCAGCAACTTCAGCAACTCCAACTAGATGGACCAACTCGTGCAGCTATCAGCATTCTTACCTCGTCGCTACAAGCTATGCAGCATGACGTCTCCACTATCAAACAGCTCCAGGAACAATATAATGAAGTCGTTGAGCAAAATAAGGCCCTGGCCGAGAAAAACTCTTCCCTTGAAGCTGAGGTCACTCGACTCCGACAGGCACTTGAAAAGGCCAAGACACCTGCTACTACCATGAATCCTACCGCCACAAAGCCTCCAACACTATCCGTTCCTCCTTCTACTGGTACTGCTGCTTCAACATGGGCTTCACTCACAGCGAAACACACACCTATTATGAAGCCACGCACCGTTCGTAAGATTGCAGCAGCTGCACGTCTCTTTTCTCAACCCGATCCAAATGCTGTCAAAGGCTTTGAATATGTGTACATCCCTCGCTCTCGACGTTTGACCTATCGTGAAGCACGTGCAAAACTTCGCACCCTTGGCATTGATACCTATCGTATCCTTGATATCACTTTCCCAGCCCGATCCACTATTGGTCTTTTGATCCATGCACAGTACCATGATGAGTTGATCCACACCCTTGCTCAAGCCAAAATTCGACCAATCAAGGATTTTGATCCCACAGACCCTGCTCATATTGCTGACCCCAAGCATGAACAGCTCAACGTTGAAGCACGTACAACCCTTGCCATGAATCTTCATCGTCAACGTTGCACTCGCGCTCTTCTTCGTATGCCCTACTATCTCGCTGTTAACGTTGGCAAGGCTTTTGTGGCTGATGGTATCATGGATCAAGACACACTCGAGGACACACTCAAGGATTGCGATGGTGCACCTGTTCCCCAAGATGATGATGACCGCGACAAGCCCACTTCCTCTTCGTCTTCGGCTATGGAGGAGGATGAACGTGAGCTGCTTGACTCTTACATCGGTGCCAATAAGGGATTATAATGAGTGATCATATGATCATTGATTATAATACCAACACCCAGTCCACTCCTTCAACAATACCGTCCACTCCTTCAACGTCACTCTCACTAGGCCTTTGGAATGCCACTGGTCTCAGCTCAACATCCATCCATGATCTCTTACGACACTGTCAATCTCTTTCACTTATCTTCATCACGGAGACATAGCTCCTCCCTCCTTCTCGTTTACACTCATCTTGGCAAGAATACCATCTTTATGGCACACCGGTCGAAGGCGAATATCGTGGATCTCAAGGCGTATCAGCATTGGTGGCACCCTCTTGTCCCTTTCCAGTGATGCAAATTCCAATCCACAACAAGTATGCCTTGGGTTTGCAATTAGGTCAATCGCTTCGTATCATATGCTTGTATCTACCACCCACCTTGGACTCATCCACTGTGTGTGATGTACTTGCAACGTTGCCTTTGACCCATGACACTATCCTTTGTGGCGACTTTAATGCAAGAATGGGTGACACTACAGGTGATCATGATACTAATACGCGGGGTACTTTGCTAAAGGAATGGTGTGAAGAACATGATTTTACTATCCTCAACAGCTTACTAGCACATGGTCAACCCACATTCCTCTCATGGCGCAATGGCAGAGAAATCAGCAGCATTGTGGATTACTTTCTCAGCAACTTCACCTTGAGCGACTCATCCATCACCATTCGCTCCGATTTATCACTCGGCTCAGACCACAAGCTCATGACACTTTCATTCAACTACACAGCACCACCACCTATCACCACCACCAATTCATCATCCAGTTGTCCACGTCGTCTATGGAACCTTTCTCGACTTCGTGAACCTGAGATTCGTGAATTGTACCAATCAACCTTTGCAACACAAACAGCTGAACTCAAAACACAACTTGAGGAATTGCGATCATCACCACCAACAACACGACCACCCATCGACAACATCAATGATCAACTCAACACAGTCATTTACACAGCACTCGACAAATCAGTTACACCACGACAACCACGCCCCAAGTATTGGAAGAAATTCTGGACCAAGGACTTGCAGGATTTAGCAGAGGCACGTGAACGGTGTTACAAGAGATGGCGAAGAGCAATTGGGATTGATAAAGTACAATGGTGGCAGCGTCACATTGAGGCTCAGGATCGTTTTCATCGCGCTTTACGCAAAGCAAAGAGGGAATCATGGAAAGTATTTTGCCAAAAGCTTGAACGGGGTGACTTTTCACAAGTGCTACATCGCATCAGTAGAATCACAGCACGACGTAAGAGTCAAGTTTGGTACACACATCCAGATGGCCCAGCAGCTGGTGCACAGGCAATGAGGGATCATTTGGCAGGAATTTATGCTGGAACCACTTTACCAACCATGCGACCACACCCACTCGACCATCAAGCACATCCTACACCACATGACCTTCTTAGTATGGATGCTGGTGATGGGGCATTATTGTTTCCCAGTGAAGACATCAAGACCATGATTACCACACTCCCTCGAAGAAAAGCCCCTGGTGCTGATCATTTGCGTGCCGAAATGATCATTCCATTACGTGACACGTTGGCTCCTCTTCTCTCTTTGTTGTTTGAAATTTGCTGTCAGTGGTCGTATACACCCTCTCTATGGCGCGTTGCTCAAGTGGTTCCTATATACAAGAAGGGTGATCCTACTTGCACAGCCAATTATCGTCCCATCTCGCTCACATCCATCATCCGCAAGCTCTTTGAAATCTGCCTCTCACCTGTTGTCTCTCATTTCTCGCCACCACTCGATATCGCTCAAGGAGGTTTCAGGCCACGGCGCAGTGCATTGGATCAAGCACTATGCCTCCATGATTTGATGAAAGAGTACAGCCATCGACACAGCCATCGCCCAGTTGTTGCTTTTCTCGATATCAAGTCAGCATATGATACAGTGGATCGGCGGATCATTTGGCAATCATTACTTTCAGTGACAGCTCCTTTCGCATTGGTATCTTTACTCGCTCACATGTTTGATGATGTCTCTATCACCGTTTTACTTGCTAATCATTGCTCTACACCCTTTCATCCAAGCACTGGTGTCCTTCAAGGTTCTGTCCTCAGCCCTCATCTCTACTCCATATACATCAACACGCTGCCTACACTCCTTCGGTCGGTCTCGCAATTGTACACCATCACCGTGCCATCCACTTCTCCTTCGCATCCACCTCCACCAACATCTACCACCACACATGGATTGCCTTATGGTCCCATTTTGGATACTGAATCATCACCAACCGCTACAGCTATCAATTGTCTCCTTTATGCCGACGACGTTGCTTTAGTTGGTTCCTGTTTGGAAGTACATCGTATGCTCAATCTAGCGCAAGAACACTCGTATACCCTTGGATATCGTTGGAGCCCATCAAAATGTGCCGTCCTCAATGCACCATCACCAACAGCATCCAACTATCACCCACTACGCCTCTATGAGCAAGACCTTCCTACAGTGGATGAATTCGTATACCTTGGTATTCCTTTTCAACGCACTGGTATTTCCACATCAGCCATCATCAAACATCGCACACCAGGCACCATTCTATCCATGTCACAACTTTCAGCTATTGGAGCTAATCGCTCTGGATTCTCGTTGCTTCTGTCAGCCCGTTTGTATGCTACTTTCGTTCGTCCCAAGCTTGAATACGGCCTCGCTATTGCAAAGCTTCAGCAAAAGGATTACAACGCTCTTGAAAAAGTACAAGCACGATGCTTGAGAATGATCATGGGAGCTCACAAAACAGCATCCACGATGGTACTACAACACATATGCAACTTGCCCAGCATGCGATTTCGAGCTGATACTTTGACCCTCCGTTATTGTGCACGCTACAATTGGCTACCTGATGATTGTCTTATCAAACAACTCTCTGCATCCCTCCCATTCTCAACGGTGCCAACACTACGATCACGCCGCATGGTTCAAGATTTTCCTTTTAACTCTGATCCACCACCTCGCATCACCACCTGGCTCAAAAATTATCGACAGCAACTGTTTGATACCTTTATTGCAAAGACGGATCGTACACTCATTCGTGCATGTCGCCCATCATTAAGGATTGATCCTATACTTCTGGTGCCTGCTTCTCGCCACGATCGTAGTCGTCTCATACGTTGGAGGATTGGATGGCTTCCTGGTCACCCAAAACCGTGTCCCTGTAACGATGGCAAAATGTCACGCAACCATGTCTTACGCTGTAGCCGCATACCATCCGATCTCTGGAACTCGCTACCTGTTCGCAACCATGACTCTGAACAACACGTCCTTGACTTCGCCCTCAACCAGCTGCCGCTCTCTCCTGAAGCCTCTTGTCCACGTTGGTGGCGTTCACTTTGCACCATTCTACAACACGTTGACATGCTCACCCATCCTGATGGCGATTTTACTGATGATCCTTTACCTGGTGACCTATGGGCTAGTGCCACACATCTACATGATTTACCTGATGAACTGGATTTCTGAGCTGAATGGTAGCCTCCCTCTCCCACTGCCAAAGCTATTTCGTGCACGTTGCGGAGATGGGACTACCTTCATGCAAAGTAATTCATAGTATTCTTGAACCGCTCTCCCCATCACATACCTTTTTTCTTCATTGTGTGCTAGAAGTTTTTTTGTCCAGGGTGATCTGTAATAATGTTCTATAGGACGCATACAAAGACACCATTAATAAACATATACATTTTCGACTGACCACTGTTCCATAAACCGAACAACCGGCAATGACACGATGTGTTGCTGGTTTTCCGCCCTCGCCTGCCCAATCGAGAAAAGCTCGGTCCTTCTTTTCTTTCGGTCCCGGATTGCCACGTGGGAACCGATCTTTCGGATTTTGCTGCCTTTATTTCTTTTCGCACTACACATTCATTCTTTTACTTATTTGACAGGTCCCTACACTTTCTGATGTTATATGCTTTACCCTTGTTATCTATGCACCCTTGTTATTCCATGATCTCTATTTAACACTAACACACAAAAGACAGGTCCCATGAAGACACCTTTATTATCATCACTATCCCCTTTACCTTTATTATCCATGTCATCCCAAAGGTCCCGAGCTATGTTATCATCATTTTGCTATCATCTATCTACTTTTCTTCTTTTGCTGAAGTTTTTTTCCATTGTTACGTATCATTACACGTGACAGCAGTTGTCAGTTCTTGTTTCCTGATTGTCCAGGGCTTGCCAAAAGAATTCAAGTAAAAGTATATCAAATGTACCTTCAAACTAATGCCGAAACAAGAAAGAAGTATCGAGGCTTTGAATAAGAGAAGTGACAAGAAGTTGTAAAATAGTTATGAAAAAGAAGTGTGTGAAAGTTATTATTACTGCATGGGCACTGAAAAGATACTTATATACTACAATATTACTACAGAGAAACAATACGAATGGGTGTGTGGAGAAAAGAAAAGTGTGGGAACAATAATGCAAGTGGTTGCTGTGGAGGTCAAGTTGCCATGGAACTAGAGGCCGCCGACTGAGAATCAAATTTGGAAGTGACTTGCGGAAGCCGACCAGGCTTGAAGCGGTATTTTGCACGCTTACCAGCTTCGCTTGCACCGACATTACCCCCTCCGAACTTGTTGCTCGTCATCGAGCAATGGAGGAATCGTGTTGCACATTTGTTCCAGCGAAGTCCAAAGAGTCATCAGGTTCGGTTGTTTGGCCCATAAGCTTATCCACGTCATCATCTTCAGGCACCAAATGCATACGAGCACGCCATTCAGCACGCGTCGTTCTTGGGTCAAACCATGGAGTCGAAGGCTCAGTGTCAAAGTTGACTTTTGCAAGGCGATCAGCATGTATCCATGAGTCCAATGGTTGTCCATGTACAGTCTCAAGCTTGTAAGTGCCAAAGTCGTTGTTCTTTGCCATGACAACATAGGGTCCTTTGAATCTTGGTTCTAATCCGTAACGGCCTTCATGCGTCAACTTCACGTAGTCACCGATATCAAAGTCCACAATATTGAGAGCCTTATCCCATCGTTCTTTATCCTTCTGACCAATGACTTGCATACGTTTGGTTGCTGTAGCGCGTATTTGATTGACTTTCTCCAATTCTTGAGCAGTAAGTTCAGCCATAGCACGAGGGTCTTTGAGCACATCATCTGATATATAGGGTCGTAGAGCATCACCAGGCAATACAGGGTCACGTCCATACGTCATGAAGAAGGGGCTGTAACCAGTTGTGCTGTTGGTCCTGATACGACAAGCAAACAATGCAGCATCCAGATAATCATCCCAAAGGTGGAGAGCACCATTCACATACTTACGCAACATGGTCTTCAACGTGCCATTCAACCGTTCACACTTTCCATTGGTTCGTGGGTGAAAAGCGGATGTCAACTTGTGATTGATATTAACACGTTTTGTATAGTGTGCGAGGACTTTGCTTGTAAAGCTTGATCCACGATCCTTAAGTATCTCCTTGGGACATCCAAACCTCATTACAATCTCCTCATACAAAAAGTCAGCTACAGCTTTGGCAGATGCAACATCAACAGCTCTTGCGATCGGATAGTTCGTGGTGTAGTCAACGGCTACTAAGATCCAGCGATTCCCATGTACAGTCTTCGGCAATTCTCCTATGAAGTCGAAATGCCATCTTGCGAATGCTTCTGGAACCTCCAACGGGTGCATGGGATCATGATGTGCACTATCTTTTCGGCTATTCATTTGACACTCTTGACATCTTGACAACCAATCTTGAATATCGGCCTTCATGCTTGGCCACCAATATCGAGTACGCATCAAATCAAACACCGTTTTTCCACCAGCATGCCCAAAGCCATCATGGAATGTTTTCACCTTGTCAGCACGATACACAAATGGCAAATACAATAACGCACCTCTTGGATACTTGTATCATCACCTCGCTTCGTCTTGATCCTTCGATACACCTTACCATTGTGCACAACAAAATGCTCCTTCTCTTGATCCATGAAATCAGACACATCCTTGGCCAAATCCTTTGCTCTCGATGCATAATAGAGTGGCCAATCTTGGCGATGTTCTTGAGGTAATGTGTTCATGGTTGCGTACAAGAATTGTGGTTCCAACATGTTATCTCCAGCCTCTGCATCATATGCCTTACGTGATAAAGCATCCGGTACGCTGTTGTCCTTTCCCGGCTTATACAAGATCTCTGGACCAAACAATTCGAGCTCGTTCATCCATCGCACTAGTCTTGGTGTCGGCTTGACTTGTGATCGAAGGTATTTCAAAGAGTTGTGATCCGTATACACTTGATATTGACGGCCTTCTAAAAAGCAGCGCCAAGTCCTCAAGGCATGCAATATGGCTAATAGCTCACGCTCCTGAGTAGGATAATTTCGCTCTTCAGAAGATAACTTGTGCGACTCAAATGCTAAAGGGTGCCAGGTACCACGATCATCTTGTTGCAATAATACTGCACCAACACCAACGTCTGAAGCGTCACATTCTACCCGATAGGACTTGTTTGGATCCGGTGCACGCAACACAGGGGCACTTGTTAATCAATCCTTGATAACGTCAAAGCTTGTTTGACATGCTGCTGTCCAAGTAATTGCTCTTCTTTTGGGGCCTGTGCCTTTGGTTAGATCGGTGAGTGGTGTGGCAATACTTGCAAATGATGGAATGAACCGCCTATAATGTTGAGCTAAGCCGATAAACTGACGAACTTCTTGTACATTCGTAGGTGGCTCCCATTCTTGTATCGCCTTCAATTTTCCTTCAGCTGGCCTTGTACCATCACCTGAAACTCTGAATCCCAAGAATTCAACTTCTTTTTGACCAAAGTGGCACTTGGATACATTGGCATACAACTTGGCCTCACGAAGCTTATCAAGTACCTTTCTCACATGTTGCACATGCTCCTCCAATGACTTGCTGAAGATTAGTATATCATCCAGATACACAAGTGCAAAGCGATCCACATAGTCACCAAGTACTCGGTTCATCAATCCTTGGAAAGTTGGCGGGCATTGCAAAGTCCAAATGGTAACACCAAGAATGAGTATTGTCCATAACGCGTATTGAATGCGGTTTTAGGTACATCCTCGTTCTTGATCCTTATTTGATGATAGCCCGATTTCAGGTCCAAACTTGTGAAGTAAGTAGCACCTTGAAGACGTTCCAAACACTCGTCAATACATGGGAGAGGGTGTTGGTTGCGTATGGTGACCTTGTTCAAAGCACGGTAATCGATACACATCCTCATACTACCATCCTTTTTCTTGACGAACAACACCGGGGCTCCCCATGGCGACACGCTAGGCTTGATCAATCCCAGCTTGAGTAATTCATCCAACTGCCTCCTTAATTCGTCCAACTCTAATGGCGACATCTTGAAGGGTGGCCTTGCTATGGGTTTTGCGTCTCCAGTGTCAATCACGTGCTCTATCTCTCTTGTGGGTGGCAAACCAGGTAAGTCTTCACGAAAAACGTCCTTATACTCATTCACCAATTTTTCCATAAAGGATGGGATATTCCTTGATCGAATGTCGGATTCCAGCAAATGCAGCATACACATAACATCGGGATCCCTTCTACGCACGGCTTTGCCTACTTGCTTATGCGACAACAAGTAACGAACACCAGAGTTACCCAAGTATCTTTCGGGTTCGAGTTCATGATCCTTGCCATCAACAACAATCGTACAGATATCAGTCTTCCAATCAACATATGGTGTGTATCCTGCCAGCCAATTTCTTCCAAGAATTACGTCGAATTTGGTGTCCAATATATATGCCTCGGTCTTCATGTCACAGCCTGCCATCACAAATGGGAACACCACTTTCTTGGAAATCGCCAATCGATGCCCGCCAGCAGTTTCAACATCGCGCGTAGATACATCCATGCTTACCAAATCCTTACACAACCTCGATGATACATAGCTTGCGCTAGCACCTGTATCAATCAGAGCCAAGAACTTCTTGTTCTTCATCCTGCCACCATACAAAGGTAACGATCCACCAGCATAAGAATTCAATTCTTCTAAATGACAACCGTCTTGTTGCAGCTTTTTCTCCTCGATGAGAGCGACATGAACAGCATCATCATCGTGTTGGCTACCCTCAGCTGCTTCCTCCAACTTATCCTTTGCCTCGCCTATTGGAGTATCACCAGCCAACCCACTGGAAGATCATTTGCACCTTGATCCAGAACAGCCCCACGATCCTCCAGCGACCAATTTTCTTCATGTTGAGGGGGTGGTTCATGATAGCACACACGTAATCCCCTACTTACGCATGTGCTTGTTGAAAATCCTGCTTCGTACCTTGTGCTTGGCCATTATCGTGACCAATCCTTTGTCGACATTCTCGGCGATAATGACCCATTTTCCGCAATGGAAACAACGTACACGAGAACGATCACGTGGTGCAGGAGCTACTGTATCCAACTCCATTGGCGTGGGTCCTTGAGATACATGCGTGTTGCGATGATTGTTGTGGAATCCAAATTGACCAAAGGGACGAGGATTGTGTACAGCACGTGCAACAAATTGTGCAGCTTCGTATGATTCCGCCAACTCGTATGCTTTGTGAAGAGTATCAGGCTTGTTAATCAATAGGTACAACTTAACTTGATACTTCAAGCCATTGGTGAATACAAAAAGTGCATCCTTGACATCCATCTCCGGCAACTCAAGCATTGTGTCTCGGAATACACGCACATACGAAGATACTGTTGAACGCTGTTGCAACTCCTGGAGCTTTTGTCGAGCCAATTGTTCAGCATTCTCTGGTTTGAATTCGGTACGGGAGGCATCGCAAAATTGATCCCAATCACATGGCGTAGCAACATTGATATCACCTTCCAGTTGACGCCACCACGTGACAGCACCATCTCTGAGCAGCGATACAGCAAACAATACCCGTTGATCGCCATCATGGATTTGCACCAAATCACAGTATTTTCCTACTGTATACAACCAAGCTTCCACCTTTCGAGGATTACGCTCACCATCAAAGGTATCCGGTTTGACGGGACGCAAAGCTGACAAAATACTACGATGATTACCTTGATCGACGTTGTGCATGATCTCGTCTTCCTGCTGTTGTTGGCGTTGCATCAACTGCTCCAACGACCTCATCATTGTCATCAAGGCTTGTTGTTCAAATGTCATATTGTCTGTATCCATGGTTACAGGTAAGTGTTGAAAAAGATGTTGTTATATAGTTGTTTTTGTTGTGTTTTGTTGTATGTTGTTGTCAATAAAGTTGAAGTCGAGTAATCAAATATTCAATGGTTGAGATGATCGAGCATCAGCTACCAGTTGTCAGTTCTTGTTTCCTAGTTGTCTCAGGGCTTGCCAAAAAGAGAATTCAAGTAAAAGTATATCAAATGTGCCTTCAAACTAATGCCGAAACAAGAAAGAAGTATCGAGGAAGCTTTGAATAAAGAGAAGTGACAAGAAGTTGTAAAATAGTTATGAAAAAAAAGTGTGTGAAAGTTATTATTACTGCATGGGCACTGAAAAGATACTGATATACTACAATATTACTACAGAGAAACAATACGAATGGGTGTGTGGAGAAAAGAAAAGTGTAGGAACAATAATGCAAGTGGTTGCTGTGGAGGTCAAGTTGCCATGGAACTAGAGGCCGCCGACTGAGAATCAAATTTGGAAGTGACTTGCGGAGGCCGACCAGGCTTGAAGCGGTATTTTGCACGCTTACCAGCTTCGCTTGCACCGACACAATTCCTTCATTTTCATGCGTGATGAGCCTGCCAAAGCAACAATGTCTCCGTAACCACGCCCCTCTAGGGAAATTTAACTACTCTACAGGTATTTTACAGTATTCAGGATGTGTGAGCACAGCATACGGCATCTCTAGTATCCTCCTACAGCAAGTAGCATTGGTTTAACTTTGTCCCATGATATCTCGTAATCACAATGGAGTTGAGAGCTCAAATCGCTTTCACAATGATTGTCAGGACCCAAAAATTATGTGCAGAGTGTAGGACGACCACCCGAGAAGAAACAATACCGTTACACCTTTTTTGCTATTTTATGGCTGATTTGTGGCTTATCTTACTAAGTGACTGCGATTTTGGAACCCAACCACGCACTCCGCCGTGCTTGGAAACCATATCGGAGTAATATTTTCTAACTCAGTTTCCTTTTTTATCTACATATTTCTATATCTATTATATATATATGTGGTGACCTATCTTTTCACTAATCCTAAAAGTGCTTGTTCACCAACATTACTTTGCCAATGCCCAACAATAAATCGCTTGATCACCAAAAAAACAGCTGCATCTACCAAAATTCTTTCTTCGTGTTCAACTTTCACTGCAACCTACTGTAGCCCTTTTAGTGGTACGGGGAATATAAACCTCATCCTCGCTTTCATCATCTGCGGCCAATTGAACCTCATTATCACTCGATGGCTCGAGGTTACCATCGTCATCCACTATACAGGATTTCCGAAAAGAAGTGGAACATGAGCATAATGATTTCGTGGTTAAGGTGATTGGTTTCGTGGGTGATGATTATTTGTTCCTGGCTAATGATAAGTGAGTTCGTGGGTGGTGGTTTTTGGTTTCGTCGGTAGCGCTTTTGGTTTCGTGGGTAGTGCCTTTTGAATTGGTGGGCAGCGCCTTTTGAATTGGTGGCGACGCTTTTGGTTTCGTGGGCACGGCTTTTTATTTCGTGGAGGATGACTTTAATTTTCGCGCAGGATGACATTAATGTTCGTGGGTAGCGCTTTTGATTTCGTGGGTGATCATAAACCATTCTATGCAACAGCGTACATCAATTAGCAAATCTTGTGCAATGTTGACCAGCAATGCAGCGTATGAAACGTTTATCGTCACCCACGAAACCAAAAGCGCCACCCACGAACATTAATGTCATCCTGCGCGAAAATTAAAGTCATCCTCCACGAAATAAAAAGCTGCGCCCACGAAACCAAAAGTGTCACCCACCAATTCAAAAGGCGCTGCCCACCAATTCAAAAGGCACTACCGACGAAACCAAAAGCGCTACCGACGAAACCAAAAACCATCACCCACGAACTCACTTGTCATTAGCCACGAATAAATAATCATCACCCACGAAAACAACAAACTTAACCACGAAATCATTATCCTCATGCTCCACTTCTTTTGGGAAATCCTGTATATATATAGTGTTAGTACCATTTCAACTAAGACATAATAACGTGTATCACACATACTCTCTACACGAACTTCGGTAAAAAGCCATTCAGTCTCCGGTTCCTCCCCATACTTGACACCTTCGAATGACACCTCCTTAAGGGCTTTAACCATGGCTGCCCACAGTTGTTGATTATTTTTGCGCCCCCCAAATGAATTCCAACAGACGCCAAGGCATAGTCGAACCAGTTCGGTGACGGGCACATACAACACGCTTAATGCCGCTCCATGTACCTGAACAGAAGATTAGCTTATGTATGAAACATTGATAAGATAGATCTATCTTCGATGGTATTGGTGAGGGTACCATCTGCAGCTTTAAATTCCTTCGAATGGTCAACCTTTTTATGGGTATACCCAAGTGGGTTACCATCTTCATCCCATGTTTTATCGATACCGTTATAAGCCCGCCATCGATCCGTATGGATTTGAGTGCCAGGGTTGATGTACGTCGTAAGCAAGGTGTGTAATGTGTCCTTATTGCGATAGGGGACAGTTGCAACGAATAGCTTGCGCTCTGGCGTACGCTCAACACCGCCAACAACCCAAACACCTTGCACCGAATGACCACGACCATACTTCATCTTACCAAAAAGTGACTCATCCACCTCTACTATAATTGGTGTACCATCGTCATTGACACCCCCTACCATAATATTAGCAAATGCAAGTGTACAGGATTTCCAAGATGAACAGGAACATGACGATAATGATTTCGTGGTTGAGGTATATGGTTGTCGTATTCTGGAGTCTAGGTTTGATAGGTAAAACCTAACCCAACCCAGATGACCCCTGTCAATGTTTATTTAGGAGCACAGACAGCACAAATAAAGATCTTTCTCCCTTTTTCGAGTCTCAAAGTATTTATCCTTGTTATCATTGCTATCAGCTTTATCACTGCTATCACATCAAATTCCACAATGGTTTCGTGGGTGATGATCTTGGTTTCGCGCATAATGATATATGAGTTCGTGGGTGATGGTTTTGGTTTCGTGGGCTATGCTTTTGGTTTCATGGGCGGCACTTTTGGTTTCGTGGGTACCGCCTTTATTTTCGTGCTCAGATTCAATTGAATTAGCGCTCGCAGAGAATGATTTCGTGGAGGATCATTTAATGTTCGTGGAGGATCATTTAATGTTCGTGGGGGATCATTTAATGTTCGTGGGGGATCATTTAATGTTCGTGGAGGATCATTTAATGTTCGCGGAGGATCATTTAATTTTCGCGGAGGATCATTTAATTTTCGCGGGTTGGCACATATGGTTCTTGGTCTGCTATCATGTTTTCGCACTGAATGATTGATAATTCGTGCGGATCAGTAAAGTGTTCATGCAGGGCTTCGTAATTCTTCGCATGTGGGTAGTCTTTATTCATGCTCTGGATCTCATTATACGTGTTTGCTCAAGTTTATTTCATTGGGGGGTGGGTCATAGTCATCTAGCAACGAGGAAGGCGGAGAGCCGTTTGCATATAAAAAAGGGGGAAGGTAACAGCGTACGAGGCGTTCCTTTCTTTACTTTGTCAAACTCAACACGTGTCCCGTTTACGTTTTCTCAACGATTCTATCGAACAGCGTCCATCAATCAGCAAGTCTTATGCAATGGTGACCAGCAATGAAGTGCATGAAGTGTATGAAGATAGCAAAGGCAATCAGGAAGTTTGGGAAAGACGTGCTGTTTTGTTTGTCTTGTTAGGGCAACCCTTTTTCTTTTCTCTTACCAATTACAACACGCGAACGACAATGGCATTGCACACATTGACCACGGCATAGTATCAAAAGGTAACATGACAGAGTTACGTGGAAGTCGACTAGTGCAGCTGACGAGAGAGTTGGACACTACAATATAGCAGCATATCAAAGCACCCTGTTGCACGATTAACAACAAGAGATACACCACCTTCCAGCATGATACGAACCGAGGTTATAGTACTGCGTATATAGAATCATACATTTGGATGTTGGATGGCAATAAATGGGATGGATCGGATTTATTACCAGAGCTTATGATATATGACGGCATGTATGATGATGCATGTTTTGTTCAATGAGTATAAATAAAAGTGTTTCAATACATATAGCTTTTTTGGAATAAGAACTTGATATCCTATATTTATTTACTACAATGACAAAGGCTAAGCAACAATCACCAAAAAGCATCTTGAACAAAGTTCAAAAGAAGTCCTTGAAAAGGACACCATCAGCACAGGAAATGAGAGCGGCGACCAAACGACTCCGCGCGTTGAGCTCAACAATTGCTGCAATGCAGGAGACGGTGGCGATGAAGGAAGAACGGGATCTTGTGTCGGCGATGCAGCATTTGAGGATCAGTTCCCCTTGCAGCTCCCCACCAGTAGCAAGGCAAGTTGATGAAGATGCGAGTGAGCAGTGTGAGCAAGCTGCCACTGGTGGCGGAAAAACAAGTGAGGAGTGTGAAAGCACTTCTTTCAAGACTGTGCCTTTGTCGATGATCATGGAGCGTTTTGTGGAGTGTCGTGTGGATTACGTAGTGCACCAACTAGATTACGTACTTGAATAATAAACAAACATACCAGCATTGTATTCGAATTGCTTTTTACCTCACTTCTGTTTTTGCTATAAGCATATCGATACTGTAACTCTCATCATGCAATCATCTCGCTCATACGTTCGCAATGGCAAAATTGTCAAGAGAAATCATCGTGTGGCAAACCATGCCTAGCGTATGGCACATGCCAATCTTGCAAGCCATTTGGGGTCACTCAACCTCCGAGAGTCTGTCGCCGATCACGAAGATGATCAAGGTACAGGTCCAAGAGTTGACAACACAAAAAGCATATGACCAAGTATTCAACTAATGTAAATGATCAATAGCACAAACTGAGTCGATGGATTTGGATACAGGGAATGCTAATGCATTCTCAAATATCCGCTATACAGCTGTTGAATCCAGTGATAGCGACATCGACAGCGACAGCGACCCAAGCATTGACGATGATGAAGAAGGGACATCTTCCCCAAAGAGTGCCATACATTCGTTGCTTGGCAAAATGAGCACTCATCCAGGTGTTCCTTCAACTGTCAGCAACAGTGCAGAGTCTTCAACTTCCCAAGCGAAGAAAACCACTCGACGAAGTGGCCCCAACTTGACTGATCAGCAAGTTGATCAAATCCTTGACCTTGTTGTTAAGCAAGGAAAAAGCCGTCGTGATGTTGGGGCTATGTTTAACAAGTCGGCATCCACGATCGGCAGAGTTGTCAAGAAGTATAGAGAAAGTGGAACAGCTGTTGTGTCTCAAAAGGGACGCACAGCTCCCACTAAAATCGATGAAGAAGGCAACTCGTTCCTCCGACATTTTCTCTCAGCCAACAACACAGCTACTCTGGATCAGATTAGCCATGCTTATGAGCAAGAGTTTGGCATAAAAATCGCCAGCAGTACGCTACATCATCATCTTTGCCACTCAATGCGCATCACTCTCAAGGGTGCTGGCAAGTATCCCGAGCGACGTACAGATGATGAGACCAAGCAGTTGCGAGCAGAGTTTGTGCGTACGCACATCGAATCAGGTGTCGTTGATTATAAACACAACTGTGTTCTCATTGACGAAGCCTCATTCAATGCAAGCATGCGGAGAAATTATGCATGGTCCAACGCAGGGGATCCTGCACATGTTCACGTACTAATCCTGCGTGCTCCATCAACGACACTTTTGGCAGCGGTTAGCAACGTGGGGCTTATTGAAGTTGCAATGAAAGTATGCCCAAAAAATGATGGGGAGAAGGGCACAAAAAAACCCGTTAAAAAGGGTACCACAAAGTAAAGCGTTTTAATGATCCACGTATATGAGACTAACGGCTTTTATGTAGCATCGATTTTTTGGGATTTGTGAATTTGGTGATGGATCAACTAGATGCAAGAGGCTATAGTGGGTGGTACTTGATCTTTGACAATGCCCCCATTCATACGCCGCAATTCATTGCCAAAGAGATTGAACGACGTGGTTACCATATGCTCCTCTTGCCGAGATACTCGCCTTTTCTCAACCCTATCGAAGAATTTTTTTCAAAGGTAAGATCTCTGATACATCCTTTGTGTTTATGATTACATAACAATTGTTGCAGGT
>NW_026695500.1:0-17139 GCF_029851405.1 Lichtheimia ornata | reverse complement strand
CCCCCCCCCCCCCCCCCCCCCCCCCCCCCGCGGTGTATACGGGGGGTGGGATTGGTGACATTGATAGAGGGGGAGGGGAGAAAGCTAGCCTGAATTTGCAGGGTCCCAAGTGATGGATCAGACACAAATGGTTTTACTCTGCATATGCGGAGCAAATCCCGGAATTCCCGACGTTGATGTTATTCGTGGAACAAAATTACTCCTCCTCTTGGCTTTGGGCTGGAAAATAGTTGCACAGAGAGGTGATCGTATTGTATTTTCAAAATGTTGTATATACATGGTTCATTCACAGGAGCACATGGAACACGTAAGCATGTTATCGCGATTGCAGCGACTTTAAATTATTAACCGGGTGATGATGCAGATTATGCATGCGCTCAACTATATCTATAAAACAACCAATCTAGGGAAATAGATGTTTCGGGTTATACCGATCAATCATGCAAATGATGAAATAGGATTTACCCATAAAACTTTTCCCCATTGAATGCTCTCACAAACATCTTCATGGATGGTTCATCTTAAAACATGATTCTCTAATCTTCTTTGGAGATGATGTAGTATGATATCATGGCTGAACAGCAAATATTAGCACGCTTTCCCTTTACCCCCAGAAGCCAGAAAAAACTTTCCGATCATCTGCTGAGATAAGTATGGCAAGGTACACAGAATCCCTCGTGCTTTTTAAGAGTAAGCGGAATGTAGCAGCACACCTTTTAGACACAATCCATCCACATGGAGGAGGATAAGGAAGGCTGCTGTGATCATCTTATATGAATGCAGGCATTGCGAAGCCATCCTTTCTTTTTGCATTGTTGTCATTCCATTGCATGGAGCGTGCAGGGAAACATGCGATTGATAAATAGGGTGCTGTTGTAATCCTGATATCTGGGGACTTTTAGGGTGCTTGTTATAGCATAAACGATCGCCGACCCAATCAGGGTCCCTATCATTTTGGCATGAAACAGAATATTAAAGGTGAAAAGATTCCCCGTTTACTGAATTTGACCGCTTTTAGCAAATTTCGAATGATTGATGTTCTTGATACACTTTCCAAAAATGGTTTAAGAGCTGTTGACTGTCAAGTGTTCCTGTTTGCCAAGACCAGTGATCATCAACCATCTCAAGCGTGTATCAACATCACAACTCAATACAAGTATGCTGGTGATTACACCTAGCAACCACCAATTATTACAGTAATCAGCATGATGTAGGATGTACCTTTATTATAAAGATGTGGGAAAGAAGGAGGAAAGGAAAGGAAACTATGATAGCAGTAATTGCGTGTATGGGAAAACAAAGAACCCACCAGAACAATCCACAAATATACGTTGACGAGAGGATCTTCTAGCCTTAATTGTCGTTGTAAATATACCTTATCCCTTCACGAGACTATAATGACGCGAGTAACAAATGCATTACCAATGTCTCAAATGCTGTTGTGATAGTGGAAGAAGAAAACAAATAGCATGAGTATGGACGTCAACTTCAGCTCTTATATAGCTCCTTCATCTTTTGATCGTGACACAATATCCAAACAACGTGCAGAAGGATGCTTGTTGTAACGGAAGATGCATCTCGAGTATCACAAATCTCTTGTCGCTCATCATAGCACACTCCAAGTACCTGATCCATTTTTATCTCCACTCACAAAAAAAGCAATGCATGATCGAACCAAATACCATCATAGTCATCGTGAATTCCATAGCTATAAGGGAGAAGGCATTCCATAATGAGCGCTGTAGAAGCCATAGCTAACAACATGAGCTGGTGTATGGGAGCAGTTGCTT
The DNA here is from genome assembly GCF_029851405.1 of Lichtheimia ornata. NCBI lineage: Eukaryota > Fungi > Mucoromycota > Mucoromycetes > Mucorales > Lichtheimiaceae > Lichtheimia > Lichtheimia ornata. Next base: position 15,349 of record NW_026695500.1, on the reverse strand, counting down.
GTTGGCATGAGGAGGGACCCTAAGTTGTGAACGTGTTGCTGGGATACAACAAAGCTACTACCATGCGGATTTTGCCTCCGACCAATCATGCAACCCATGACAACGCCTGTTACTTAACATACAATGGATTTTGCAATGGTACAATGGACGTATCATTTTGTACTTTGATCCTCACACTACGAGCACATTACCATGGATGGGGCGTGTAAAGGCAATCGATCATAGCACATCAGCTTCAAACCTCCATAGTCAATCCCGCATTACACCCTCCCATTCAGATTTTTGTAATGAAGTATAAGTCCTTTATTTATTACAAAGTTGATCAGCATACCCAAGAGCACCTTGTGTGAAAGTTTCAAGTTTGAGACGGGAAATCTCACTATCAAGGTTTGCATGTACAGTGGTCATGCATTTATACAAGAGGTGTCCGCCCTATTTAATTTCCACTTCGTCCACTCCCACTTTATTCCCTCTTCCTCCCATACTATATTGGTGCATTCAAGTACACACTATTACCACCTGCGAACGATCGCCTTGCCTCAGCCCATCATGTCAATCCCGCAGCTGCCTGGATCCGATTGTCTTTGACTGAATGGCAAGCCCAATGGCGTGTACAACCCACTACAACACACGCCTTCCGTTGACACTGCACCTTCTCTTGTACACTCGTCTGCCACAATCAATCATAACAGCGTTCACTCCATCAGTTGCTATTAGCAAGAGCTTTACACCATTGTCTTCAACAGCGTTCTTTACTTGCAGCAACTTGCCTTACAGTCTTCGTTACGTGGACAGCAGATAGGCCATTGTATAGAAGCAGCTTTATTTACGTGTAGCAACTTGCTACATACAATACAAACGGATCCTCATACGTGATGCCATATCAACCATCAACTACTACTGCACAATGCAAACATTCTTCATCTGGTTGAGCTGCAATAGAAGATGACCAAGCAAGTGATTGGCCAACGACCTGATGGAAAAGGAAGTTTGTCAACAAGCGACCACAGGAATTCTTTCCATCAACATGTTGGACTTGCAATGGTTATGGATGGATGCAATCGATCACATTGTTAGGTGATCCTGAAATGTCGTTTTGGTTACTTGGCACGTCGTCAGCAGGAAGGATGGATCATGTTACGAGTATGCGGGTGAGGATGATGGTGGGGTGGATGGCATGGATGAGATGGCTTATATCTTTGACGAAAGGCGGTTTGTTGCGATGAATGATGTTGGATATTGGAATCACAGCAATCACAGCAACCAGTTTGATATCATGAATGAAGATGTTTATGGTGGCAGCAACCAAGGATACAATGACACATTCTTCCCTGTGGCCTTTATGTGATTCACCCCCCCCATACCTTTGATGTTCCCGTATCATATTTACTTCATAAACATTCACATTACAATACGCTATTCTTCGACTTTCATTGAATGAAGATTGGGTTCAACAAACTACTTTGGGGTATCATACGTACTATTAGTTGATGTGCGCAAAATGTGGATCACTTGGTTGGTATGTGGATTGAAAGGGGTAATTAAAAAAGGTTGGATCGTTTACATCATCGCATCGAGGTGCTTTGGCTGATAAAGAACGACAAAGTGGGGATCTATGAGAAGATGCAGTAATTGTGAATAGTTCAAGAAGCTATGTCTTTCGCGACACCGACACACGGTACGCCATACGTAGTAATAGATGATAGCTGTACACGAAAATTGGTTTGAAAGTGTTGCAAATGATTGGGATGCTTTCATGGGTTTTGCTGGATCTCTTCCCCACCTTCCAATCATGAACTCACCAGGTACATGTACTCTTGCATAGTCTATATTCTCCAGTGTGTAGTTTGACATGAAGAGTGGGCATTGACTTCCGGTGTAGAGCTGTGTTCCTTTCAAATTTGAGAGCGGAGGTATGCAATAGACGCACAGACCACATGTTGGGTTAGATTAATTAGTGCAACAGGTCGAGTCATCAACGATGCTACGCAATGCGCTTGGATCTCTCTACGTGGGTCATTACGGGTGCCTCATATCAAGATTTGGATTCAAAGTTATTGAACGGCAATGGTGCGAATGCAGTAAGAGGGTGGATCCAAACATGATCCAGACGAGATAATTTCAAATGGCAACTTGGGCTCCTCTTCCGCCTTCCCACCTCAGCAACAACTCGCACGTCCCATAGCAACACGCATCTTCAACTCCCATCCATGCACAACTTGAACTCTTGATTGGACATCTTACGTTGCCATTAGCAACCACAGCAATGTGCTTGTGCAGCATCATTCCCCCCATTGCCACTCTTTCAACCAAAGGGATCTTGTTCAACAATAGCAGCAGCTTGGCAGTCGTATTATCAACCGTTTTCAAAGATGAGTATCATTCTTTTGAAAAAGGGGTCATTATGGGTATATTAGAAAGGGTTAACAACACTTTCTATATATCGTTGATTCAACGTGGTCGAGATGGGAAACGACGATTTGGATTAAGAGTACCGGTTCCCAATGATACACATAAGCTACAAGGTTTACCCACCGTGCCAAGCAACCTTTACAACATTGTTTCATGTCTTTGTATCGTACGTTATCAAATGGTATATGGATCGCGTGGATGGCGGCTTCAATGAGGAGAAAAGAACGGCTTGACCAGGGTCGATCATTGTTCATGTTGGTACAGGATCAGTAAGATGATTGGTGGTGCAAGGTTGCCTTTGAGGTTAAAGACGGATGGATGCGTGCAACAAGATGGAGCATGTGCTTCCCATTTTCCCCTGGTAATCATTATTCCTTGGACCTGCTGTGTGCATATAGAAAGGATTAGTACATGAAGATGAATAAAGGCTGATTTTGGTATGCTTCAAAGTGTGCGTGTCATTGGATTTCCAAGCGGAAGTTCTCCATTTTGATATGCGTGGGATCATGTGGTGGAAGCAGCAGACGATGATTATTGCCTAATTTGTACGACTGTCAACATCCACAAGCGCAACTATATTTATATGGCAGTGGGTCTCTACATTATCATTCCATGGCACAGCAACATAGCGCCAACGTGTCCATCCTCCCTTAGCGCCGTGTCAAGTTGCAAGCTATACATCGGCATTACTACATTTACTTGAGGATGCTGCGCAATTGTCGTTATAGACACTCGACATGACTCGTAGTAGTACACACCCCCACCTTTTCATGTAACCTACTCGGTAGCATCCACTGAATCCCAAAAGTACATGTAACCTTCATTTCATCCTAATGCGCCAACGCACCATATCCAACAACCACTCCGCCAAACGCACAACAGCTAATTACGTAGTACAGTACAAACTCAAGATTGCCAATAATCAGGCGTGGGTTTTCACGAATCCAAGTGTATATGGATATTGGATCTATCGTAGGGAGAAATGATAGCTGATCATGGCGCGAAAAAGAAGGTTAAAGTGAGCGAGTGCAGATTATGAAACGTTGAAACGTATACGCCTCACCATATGTGGGAAAAGTGAAGCATTGCCGTCATGTTGCCCCCAAAACTTCAAATGACATGCTGACCACAAAGTTTGTATAGTGCATTGTTATCGACAATCATCATGACAACCAAGTTTACAACCACACATGATGTTTATTGATGAAGATTCATTGGATCTAGTTGTTGGGCTATGTAGGGCTGAACAAAGAACACTCGAATGCAGCTGTAATAAAAACCAGTTATGTAAGTGATCAGCCATTGTATACTTTCCACGAGACACCATGACTGAAGCTCTATTGTAAGGCGTAGCCATTGCTAACATTCAAGATTGCGATTCTGATTGGGGACCTCCATGACCCTTCGTGCTGTTTTGGTCTCTCCTATTTTTTCTTGTTATCACTGCCCATCGCTTTTATCTTCAAAACGAGCAAGGCTTGTATATAGACATAATCCTGCTACTGCAACCATGGAAACGGTTGCCCTGGCAATCAATGGCAATTTTCCCTTGATACTAGATCAAGTCGGACCATCATGATGGGATGTAGCGTTCGACTCGGTCCCTTTGAGCACCCGAGTCATGGTAGAGGTGAGTGTGGAAGGATGTTAAAGACAGGGACCTAGTTTATTGACATACGACCTTGTTGGGAAATGTGCCTGTGTATGTGTTGTGTGTGTGTGTGCGTGAGAGCGGGAAGAGGGAGCATATATATTTGTTGTACAGGCGGCGGATTTTGGCGCCAGGCCATGCAAGGCATGTTTTGATGTGTCCTCTTTTGGAGATGCTCGGGGAAAACGACGCCACGCAAACACAAAAACATCACGCTTGCATAAGAATAGGTACATTGTGCTTTTTTCTTCTTCTTCACCTCTTTTTCTCTTTTCCAAACCAAGATTGTATAATACTTCCACTACTACCACTCTATTCAACAAAGCAGCTACCACACACGGTCCTTGTCAAGAGCCATCTTACGGCATATTTACATTATTGTCATCATTATCAGACGATGAATTACAACACTACCGACTATTCTTCTTTGGCTCCTCCCACCCCACCACCATTGAATGACATGAAATCATCACAATCACCTCGTCTAAATACCAGCACCATTGGCATGCATTTCTTGGGCAAATCCTCCTTACGTCCATCACCATCAACGCCATCATTTATGCGACGTGCACAGAGCCCATCGCAGCAGCAATACCATCGACGAAGGCGATTATCGGTATCATCAGCATCAAGCGAATCATCTACGCAATCCAGCACAGCGTCAGCTTTGTTTTCACATATTGATCCTGCCAGTAATTTGACTGTGAGCACGATTCATGAATGTGCTTCTGTTATTTCATGCAGCTCCTCCACATCCATTCTGGATTCCGAATGTTGTTGGCCATCTACTTCTACTACCAAAGCAGCAGCAACAGCAACATCACCAGCATCAGCATCATCATCTTCATCATTGCCATTATCACCCTCATCAGCATCATTATCAACATCATCATCACCCGCACCACCTTCCTCTTTAATGACGGCAGCCGACATTCTTGCCGAGCTGCAAAACAACCCCAATGAAACACGATCCATTTTGGAGCATGCATTGCAAGCTACGACTTTTCCAAAGCAGCATCGTTGCGAGTTTTATCAGGCCGTTTCCCATTGGTCACAAACCACACACAATGTATGCGCCACTGTATGGATGGCACGATGTTTATTAGATGGATGGGGTGTTGCTGCCAATCCTATTCAAGGCCTATCTATGCTCGAAACCTTGGCGACGCGATGCGAGACGCAAGCCTATCTTCCCTTGGCCGAATATTATCGACGCCATTGTGCACGTAAAGACGCGATTCGCTGGTACAAGCATGCTGTGGATGATGCATCCACCGAGACTGAGATTGTTGCACTGGCCCAATTTCGTCTGGGCGAGCTGTTTGCACAAAGCAATCAAGAAGGAAGCCTGGCGTGGTTTGAAAAGAGCGCTCAAAATGGAAACAGGTAAACTCGTACACAAACATGGACATTGTCATATGTTGCATATTATCATTGCGTGTTTCAGAATCATTGCTCACACAACCATGCCTTCATATTGCGTAGATATGGTCAATACATCACGGGTATCCATTATCAACATGGCATGGATGGCGCAACCAAGAATTTGGAACTTGCCAAGCATTACTTTTTAATGAGTGCCGAGCAAGATTATGCCGAAGCACAAGCCGCTTTGGGCATATTATTGGTATCTCAAAATCATCATGATCAAGGAAAGCAATGGCTAGATCGAGCAGCTACCAAGGTAATGTTTTGTCAATGAATGTATACAATAGATCGACTCATTGTTTATTATCATAGCAACATGGGCGGGCACTATTGCAGCTGGGAAGCATGTACGAAAACGGCCATGGCGTTCTATCTGATGCTACACAAGCAATGGCGTACTACACCAAAGCAGCCACAGAGGGCGATCATCCTGTTGCACAATACTTGGTTGGTCTCCATTACCGTTTTGGTACACTTGGTGTTCCCAAGGATTACGCCCAAGCATCCCAATTCTTGTCACGTTCTGCAAATGCAGGTTATGCGCCGGCTCAGCGTGTGCTTGGTCTTATGCTTGCCCAGGGGTTGACTTGCTCAACAACAACATCATCATCATCATGTGAAATCGAAGATGAAGATAATCGTCAACGTGCTGCTCTTGCATGGTTTCGTCGTGCTGCTTCACAAGGAGATGTACGATCATTGTGCCTTGTTGGTACTTGCTATGAACGAGGTACAGGCGTATCCACCGATTATGACAAGGCGTACGAATATTATCATCGAGCTGCACGAATCAATGGTCCATTCCAAGCTGCTGCACAATATGTCACGGGTCAACTATTGTTATTACGCATGCACCGTCAAAGAGATGCTTACGAATGGTTCAAGCGTGCTTCTTCATCATCATCCAACGCTGCTGCTGCTGCTGCTGCTGATAATGAATCCGAGGATCCTGCACAAGTGGCTATCAAAAAGGCACGCGTCATGGTGGCACGATTCCACTTGCATGGCTGGGCTCACGTGCCCAAAGATATGAAGTTGGCTTTTGATCTCTTGCAACAATCGCTTCCTCAGCCGTCAGCACATTATTGGCTTGGTGCGTGTTATGAAGAAGGCATTCCCACCGTATGCAATCCCGATCCCATTCGTGCATTCCACCATTATCAAAAGGCTGCTGAAGGTGGTGAGACCGATGGCGAATTCCAAGTTGCCCTGATGCTTGCTAATGGCCAAGGGGTTCCCAATCGAGATCGACGCGCTGCATTCCCATGGTATGAAAAGGCCGCTGCCAAAGGACATCGCATTGCACTCTACAGCTTGGGCTTGTACTATGCCAAAGGACTTGAAGGTGTCAGCAAACCAGATGCCTATCGAGCAAGACAATGCTTTGAACGTGCAGCACGCAAGGGTTATGTACCAGCCATGACATCGCTTGCTATCTTGTGTCGTGCCATGCAAAACCATGAATCCATGTTACATTGGTATCACGAAGCTGCCGGATTAGGCGATGCCGTAGCACAACGCGACCTTGGTATGCTTCATGCTGCAGGACTTGGTGTTCCTCAAGATTACGCGATTGCATTCAAATGGCTATACAAGGCTGCTGAACAAAAAGAACCCAAGGCTACTCTATTGCTTGCAAGTTATTATCAGAATGGATGGGCTGTCCCTGTCGACTTGGAGAAGGCTCTTACTTTGTACCAGCAGGCTGGCCAGCTAGGTGCAACAACGTAAGTAGTATACAACAACCCTATTGTATCATGTGTACATACTTATCCTCTCTGCATAGTGCATGGTATGCAATGGCATTACTCTACCAATCCATCGGCAACTATGATCAAGCCTTTTTGAATTACAAGCGTGCATCAAATGATCAGCAACTCGCCATGACGACTGCAGGAAAGAATGCCAAGTTGATGCTTGCAAGATACATTCTTGGTTATTACCTTGTGGATAATGCGCCTGTATCCATCACCGATATGGATGGTCTCACTGCTACCAATGGATTCCAAATCTTGTTTGATCTCGCCAACAGTGGTGAATTCCCTTCAGCTTATTTCTGGCTTGGTGAGTTTATTACATACATATCTTTGATGACATCAATCATTCTCATCATCACCTTTATAATTTAGGCATGTGCTATCACCAAGGCAATGGTGTGAAGGAAGATCAACAAGAAGCGTTTGAATGGTTCTTCCTTGCTGCTGATAAGGCCAAGACGAGCGATGCCATGATGCGCGTGGGAATGATGTACGAACAAGGCCTTGGTGTTGAAAAAGACGAGCTCTCTGCATTTGAGTATTATCTCAAGTGTGCTGAACAAGATCATCCTGAAGGTCAATACAAGGTTGGCTTAGCTTATTGGCGTGGTCTATTCCATGTGGAAATGAATCTTGGTGAAGCCGTTGTTTGGTTTACCCGATCAGCATCCTCCTCTTCTGGTTGTTGTCCTTTGAGTATTTGGGCGCTTGGTCAAATGGCGTTTGAGAATGGTGACCGGGACGTAGCAGTGGCGTGGTGGCGCAAATCCATTCGACTTGGCCATGTTCCATCTATGCGTGCACTAGCTGGTCTTTTGCTTGAACAACCCACTGATAAGACCAACGCTATCACTACCGACATGGAGGAAAATGAAGACGAAGAAGCGATTGGACTCCTTACGAGCGCTGTTGAATCGGGTGATGCTGATGCTCTTGTTATGCTTGGACGATATCACGAAGAACGTGTCAAGTTGTTGCTACAGCAACAGCATCAACGCATGTTACAAGACGCCTTCATTGATGAGGAACAAGCCGAGCAATTATTGGAAAAGATCGATCGCGAACGAAATGCATCGATTCGTTGTTTTGAACAAGCAGCATCCATGGGGCATGTGGAAGCAATGTTCCTTGCAGCACAGTCGTGGCACTCACAGCAACAATTCGCAGCAGCACTTGAGTTTTATACTATGGCAGCCAAACATGGCCATATGCTTTCCAAGGTCATGTGTGCACGCTATCGTATTGCCGGACATGGTGGATTACAACCTGATCCTGAAAAGGCATACAAGGTATGTTTGCACTCTTTATTTTTACCTTGGCAACATGTATATCTTACTTTCTATTATCATCATAGGAATTGCTTATTTGTGCTGAAGAGCACCAATGTGTTGATGCATTTAACACGCTTGCCCAGTGTCACGAACTTGGTATTGGAACAGCTCAAGATGATCGATTCGCACTTCAATGGTACTTGAGATCGGCTGAAGCTACCCAAGATGCCGAAGCTATGTTCAGGATTGGTCGTATGCATGCTCAAGGACGCGTTCTTGCCAAGCAACTTGATAATGAACAAGACGATGGACATCATCCCGACTTTGAAGCATTCCAATGGTTCCAATTTGCATGTGAAGCCAAGAATCACCCACGCGCCCATTATCACCTTGGATTATATCATCTCCATGGCATTGTTCTCGAATCCACATCCTCAACACCCCGTATCCTTGTCCCTGTTGATCACGTGCTTGCATGCCATCATCTAGAACAAGCTGCTGTACAAGACGATTGTGATGCAATGGTAGAGCTTGGTCAACTTCTCATGTCATCTGAAGAACCTACACATGCCAATGCAGGTCTCGCATGGTTGGAAAGAGCAGCACAACTTGGATCCACGATTGCACAATGCGAGCTTGGCAAGTTGTATCATACGGGTACCAGCAATGCCACCACGACGATTGAGCAAAATCATGAAAAGGCCTATGACTACTTTTGCCGTGCGGCACAACAAGACAATGAACCCACAGCCATTCTTTTCCTCGGGTCGTACTATGAACATGGTATTCATGTTGCCGCCAATGTGGAAGAAGCAAGACGATGCTATACATGGGCCCTTGAACAACAACCTGGATGGTGGCTCGCCGAACTTGCTTTAGCCAAGTTGCTACACGCCAATAGCCAATCACAATCTGAAGCATATGCATTATTCCAAGCAGCACATGAACACGCACCACCTCATGCTCAAACATCAGCTACCCTCATGGTCGCCCTCTACGAGCTATATGGATGGGCTGGTGTACCGGCTAATCCCACACAAGCAGCAGCTACTCTGATAGAGTTGGCCGAGTCAGGTGAACCACGCGCCTTTTTCCATGTTGCCCAATGCTATGATCAAGGCAGAGGGGTCCAAGCAGATCGTGGCAAAGCTTTCGATTGGTATATGCGTGCTGTTGAAGCACATTTACAACACGATGATGATCTTCAAGACGACTACCAAGAACAAGAAATTGCTGATGCTGCTTTTCGTCTCGCCGAGTTTTATCAACATGGATGGGGCGTTCCTGTGGATCAACATAGAGCCAACGAACTATATTGCATAGCTGCCGAGCATGGTAAGTAAACAAAGAAATGGATCAAAGATAGCAATATTAATTGAGTTTTTGGTAACCATAGGCAACAAGAAGCTGCTCAACTAATACACTTTATGTTTTTTTTCTCATTCTTTCTCTTTTTCTCGATTCCTCACCCCTTTTTTCTCCCTTTACGTTTATACCATGCAAAAAGCTGTTTGAATCTCCCCCACATCATTTTATTCACTTGTTGTATTTGTATATATATATACCACTTCCTTCCATATATGATTTAGCATAATAGCCATTCTCTTCCATTCAATCACACACCCAATTCTCTCGTTATCGTTTTACATTTATCCATTTGAAGATAAAGACATAATGTCAAACACCTGTCTATCCTTTGTTTTTCTTGTACAACACACATTGCTGATATCCAATAAAGAGGTACATTCCCGGGTTTCAATTGTTCATTCTCCCGCTTGTTCCGCTATTGTTTATAGACCATTCATGAGACTCTCCTCAGCTATTCACCTTACGCGAACTGCCTTGCAGCCTTTGCAAAAGAATGCATGGATAAAGAGCACTTGCCTGCCCAAGGCACGGGTCCTATCAACACCCCTCTACCGACATGGCTGGCAACCTTCGACGATCCGCATGACAACCACCGCCAACATACCCACTGATTCGACAACAGCCGATTCTAAACCAAAGCGCATTTTATATGGCGGGTGGATCGACAAACTCCCGGAGAAATGGGCTCCTTATGCATTCCTTGCTCGTATTGACAAACCGATCGGGACGTGGCTATTGTTTTGGCCCTGCGGTAAGGGAGACGATATAATTATTTCTCCATGGCATGGTATGCATACGTAGAATATTTATCCGAGTCCTTTTTTTTCCAATATTAGCATGGAGTGCCACGATGGCAGCTTACAGCCATCATTTCTCGGAATGGGATACAGCCGTTATGATTGCCGCTATGGGATTTGGTGCAGTGGCTATGAGAGGTGCAGGATGTACCATCAATGACCTTTGGGATAGAAACATGGACAATAAGGTATACACAAGTGGATCACATGGAGAGACATTTGTTTATAGATGATAATCTATGTATAGGTGGAAAGAACCAAGATTCGACCTGTGGCAGCAGGCACTGTCACTGTCCCACAAGCTATTGCGTTCACGGGAGCTCAAATGTTTTGTGCGTTGGGTACATTTATGATGCTTAACAATTACACGTGAGTGGTTGGGGATGATGATGGTACTACGTATCCACCTCGTGCTAATCCATACTCTTTTTCTTACACAGCAAGGTGCTTTCATTATCCTCCTTAGCCCTTGTAGTAACCTATCCATTGATGAAACGAGTGACTTATTGGCCCCAAGTTGTATTGGGTCTTGCATTCAATTACGGTGCTCTCGTGGGTTGGTCAGCCATGACAGGATCATTGGATTATGCCGTGTGTGCTCCTCTCTACCTTGGTGGCGTGGCTTGGACATTGACTTATGATACGATTTATGCACATCAAGATAAGCGGGATGACGTGTTGGCAGGTGTAAAATCGACTGCATTACGATTTGGTGACAAGACACCCCAATGGTTGACAGGATTCTCATCGGCCTTTGTGGGTTTGACAGCTTTGGCAGGCTACATGAATGGTCAAGGTCTTCCTTTTTATCTCATCAGCGTGGGTGGTACAGCGGCTCATCTTGCATGGCAACTTAGAACCGTCAACTATGATGATCCAAAAAGCTGCTGGCAAAAGTTTGCTAGTAATAAGCAGATTGGTGCCATCGTATGGTCAGGTCTCTTAGCCGATACCGCTTTAGCCGCATCCTATGTAGCTTAAACTCATCTCACTCTCTCTCTCCCATGTATTACTACTACTACCACTACAACCCCATATAGAAAGATGTGTGTATATAAATCAATGAATTATCGTTAATCCCTTTTATTGAGGTGGATACTGGGGAGGATACTGAGGTGGATATTGGGGCGGGTAGCCACCTTCTTGTTGTTGTTGAGGAATGTAAAAACCACCTGCAGGATGTGGTGGTGGTGGATAGCTTCCTTGTTGTTGCTGGGGTGGATAACCTGTTGGTGATTGTTGTTGGCCTTCAGGACTTGAAGGTGGATAACCAGTACCATAAGGACCACCTGCAGGAGGATAGCCACTTTGTTGAGGATAGCTGTCAGTAGATGGTGGTGGCGGTGGTGGTTGATTAGGATAAGATGAGGATGATGGAGGGGGTGGATATGCTTGCTGTTGCTGTTGTTGTTGTTGCTCAGTAGCGTTTTGAGAAGGTGGTTGTTGAGCTGGTGCTGCTTGATTGCTACCACTGCTGGCACCTGCAACATTGATGTTGGAAGGTAATGACTCGAGTACAGGTGGCACACCAACTTCTGCACCATAGCCAGGTCGAGGTTGGCCAAAGTCTGATTTCTTGTGAAGAGGGCCATCGTCAGCTGCAATGTTGAGGGATGCTTCAAATTGCTGATAGGGTTCAAGGAACCACAATTGATTCAAGTTGTCGGTTTCTTTACGATTGTACAGCAGCACTTGTGCTCCACCTTCCTCGCTATCTCCCTATTCACCCCAATCCCAACAATGAGCATATCATTCATTCCCTTTGTAAAGTGACCTCTTTTACCTTGATGTCGAATACCATAGTGGGATAAACCTTTGAGCAAATAAAGCCATTCTCGAATGTCCACTATTATTGACAGCATTGATAAGTGGATTGGTCATAGTATCAATAGTACAAATCTACCTCTTGAGTATGATGCTTTTCCTTTCGCTTGTTCTGGATGATAACCTTGTCCCTCTTGAAAGCACCTATAAGCATAGTCAGCCATCAACTCTTCGGTGGATGATAATTCCTTAAGCACGTACTCGTTCTAATATCGATGACTGTATATGGAGATTAAGTCGCGTGCGCGGATAGAGTTAATTCAATTGCATTTATCCCGTTTACCCGCCAACAAAGAGAAAATCATGCTTATGGTATTTACCGTGTCCTGACTTTTTGTTCACAAGGCGTCCATCATCAAAAGACCATAACCTACACAATAAATGAAATCAGTCATATATCAAATTGGCCATTGATATCAAAGAACCCCATCCCTACGACTACACCACCTCTTGACACCATTCTATCATCCTACTTACTGGTTGTCAGAGTCTTGAAACTTTTGTGGCCACACGATAATGTTGACGTCAGCCTGTGTTGTAGATATGCAGAATATGAAACATGAAAAGAGGTTGGTTGGCTGGTTGGTTGGCCCGTTCATAATAGGCATGGTGGAAGAATTCACACGCGATGCGTTACCTTGGTTTCGCCATTGAACACGTCAAGCGCATAGCCGTGCTTGCGTGAGATAATGTAAAAGTAGCCAGATGGGAACATGCCGGCAAATTGTATACAGTGTTTGAGAGAGTCGGGTGAAAAGAAAAAGAAAGAGAGTGTGCAGCAGCCGAGGATAGGGCTCGTGTTGTACTCAACAAAGACAGCCGCTTTGCTAAAAAGTCCGTTCACAGGTCATGTTGCATGGCGCTCATGCATCTTCCATCCCCTATCATTCATGACCTTTATTATGCATGTAAATAAACAGTAATTGCCATCATCGTCAACCTTGGTTTACCCATTGACACAATCAATGATACTATAGAGATGGCATCCATGAATCAATAACAAGGAGCACTCAGCCATGTTCACTAATGTGTGTAACGATAAATGTCTGTGGTCTGTGTAGCGCATCTAACCAAGGAAAGTAAACCATTTGTGACCCAATTCCAGGGATTATGCAACACAAAGCTTCGCATCAATCATAGCTCTCGATTCATCGACATGAATAAAGTCACCAAAGGATAAGCCATCAAGTATAAAAGTAGGCCTTCATTGTTCGGAATTCTCCTTTACTGCTCCACGGAGTACATTTCGGATCAACAGTTGTTCCTTTGTGACATCCCGATTGTATGACATGCGTTTCCTTGGATACGGTTGTTAGATGAAAGGGTCATTGTTGTGGTTCAAAATCATAACAAAGGCGTCTTTAGTTCTCCTTGTTGTTCCATTTCTTATACATTAATGAGCATCATGTCCACTCTTTTACCGCTTTCAGCATGCCATCCTTTGGTATCATGATTGCAAAAGCCTGCATTTCTCATGTCCCAAACCACAGCGAATATTTCCTACCATATACCAAACAATATTCTCGTACTATAATAAACATCGGTGATGTACTCCATAAAAGATGCAAGTGCAGTAATCCACGACCTTGGTCTATTCCTGTGCATGGGTGGTGAATGTTGCTTATTAGCAAAACTTGATTCGCTTTGGAGAAAAGCACGTGTAAGCATCGGGCTATCATCATCCTAGATCTTCAATCTCATCATTTAAAAAGGTGGTAGTGACCATTATTGTAACAGTGACGCTCGTAACAACGAGTGTATCCCGAGATGACTATGTCAAATATGCATGAACCTACCCGAAAAGGAATGACTAGATAAAGCGGTGGGCACCTATTCTAGTACTTCACACGATAAGTGAAATCCGCACCAAACTCAAAACAACAATTTGATAACAACCATGGTTATGGACAATCCAACAAGGAAGTACAGAGCATTTTAGCACTATACGCATTGAACACCTAATACAATGTTATTACAACGTTTATTGGTAAACGAAAGAGAGCATACATCTTGTGTTCGTATCGGAAATAAATCATGTGAAAGCCAGCGAAGCGCCACTCTCCTAGAGTGTGGGATATCGCTATGAGTGTTGAAAACAGTTGACATCATGATTTGCCTCATAGTGCATGGTGAGTCATGGGACTTTTGAACGTGCAACCAACAGAGACGAAAAAGGGGGAAAAGGATTCAAAGAGCCCAACATTGAACAATTTGTTGACCTAAATCACTTTGGCTGCTAATGAATGGGTTTCCATTCACGGACTTGAGAATTCTAAAGAGCGATGAGGTCAATGCACTGGACGTATCCACTGTGGATTTCTGGAACAACACACATAATATGATGGCATCATTATAGCCAAACAAATGAATATTACCTATATACGCAGCATTAAGAATGCATGTGAGTATGATATGATTGCTGCAGGGGGGGGAGAGAAAGGTAAGGGATACACACACATACACATACACAGGAGTAAAAAGGTTACATGCCGAGCAAAGCACAAGAAGATTTTATTGTTCTTTTTATGCAAACAAGGCAATAAGGGGGGTTAAGGATCGTGATCTCGCTGATGATGATGATGATGATGATGTAGTGGTAATCAAAAGACAACCTTTCTAGAAGCGGATGATTCGGCGCCTGGATTAGTCGATTTATAAGATTATTGGCAAGGGCAACGCGACCTAACACCAAGTCGCGTTACAATTGACTTCCGCAGAAATGGGATTTGTGGTGTTCCATTGGATGCAATGGGCAGCATTAACGAGCGACAATTATAGAAGCAAATTTGTTTCACCATTGCCGCCAGCCGCTTAATCCAGGGCCATCACCCACCCACCCAC
>NW_026695499.1:0-17190 GCF_029851405.1 Lichtheimia ornata | reverse complement strand
CCAAAACGAGAACCACCAAAACGAGAACCACCAAAACGAGAACCACCGGAACGAGAACTACCAAAGCGAGAAACACCAAAACGAGCATCACCAAAACGAGAACCACCAAGACGAGAACCACCGACAGCAGAAACACCAGCACGAGACACAGAGGAAGCTTCACCACGAGCAGACACAGCAGAGACACCAGCAGCACAAACATCACCATCCGCCACAGAGACACGTTCTTTACCACGAGAGACACGTTCGACACCACGAGAGACATGTTCTTCACCACCAGAGACAAGAGTGACACGATGATCATCACCACCCGATGGATCAAAGCGCACAACGTGGACCGAGAGAACCTCACCACAACGAGAAACAGTCTTGACAACAACACCAGACATAGGAGGGGGAGCAGGCTTAAGCATTGCCAAGGTGGGATTTGCATCAACCACACGAGGCAAGCGGCTGTAATCACCAAGAGCAACCCACTTCTCCAAGTACGCAACAACGCAGGACCAAAAGTGGTAGCAAATAACGGCAAAAGAACCCAACAGGAAGAGAGGAAGAGCAAATTCGGCAACTATGTACAGAATGCAATAAAGGAGGAACGCCATTATACAAATGGGTGGAGAAGTAAAAAAGCACGCAAGGAAAAAGACGCAGAGGAGCATGGTAACAGAAAGTAATAAGAGTTGGGAAGAGAGAGGAAGAAATTCGTTGAGCTGGAAACGTCTATTTTATTACCAAGACCACGTCACCCATTTCACTCCATTTGACTAATCCAATGTCATGATCCTTCTCAATTGCAGTTGGAATGGGTAAACAAGTATGTCTAAACTACCTTTATATGGTTTGCTATGAAAGGGTATAGGTGTGGTAGTGTTGTTAGGTGTAGTTGTAGTATAGCCATACCGCAGCAATAGCCTTGACCCCCCTTGAACACCGCCCCTTGTCATATGATAATAGTAAAAGATACGTTTATGAAAGCGTTATGGATGATGGTGGTGTTGTTTATTGTATGTATGTGTGTGTGAAGGGCAGAGACTAATTTCCTTGTGTGCGTGTATGGGTGTGTACTCGTCTTCTTCTTGCTGCTTCTTGCCCATTCAGACCCAACGCCGCAATCGTGGTTCGACATGGAAGCCGTCATTAGCAAGCGATGTGTGAGAAAGAGTGTGTACGAAGGCTAAGGTCGTTATGGTAGAGTGTAAAAGCCCACTTGCCTTTCTTCGTTGTGTATACTCATATGCATGTCTGTTGCAGCTTTCCTGGTTCAGCAATGGCGACAATGGCAACGTTCAGGAGGAATGGAGCAAGAGATTCTATAAAAGGGTGGCAACGAATACTTTGTTGACAAGGCAAGTAAGACCATTTGAAAAGTGTGTAGCAAAGGGATAGGTTGGCATTCCATCTCGACGAGCTTCTTATAATGAGTACTAGGATGCTTTATGCAGCGACCATATCACGTGATATTGCAGCAAGATGACAGCATGAGAAGAGATGGTATGTATGATGTACAGCAATATCCGAGGCATGTCTCATCAAGTGCTAATCAATGGATTGAAACAGGATCATCTTTAATCAATATCAATGGAATTATCGTACCGGGCCTCGTGGATGGATTGGATGATATCAAGCATGACGTATGGCTCGAAGAAGTGCAACCCACGATGGGGATGAGCATGATCTTTTGCAAGTTTACTGCAAGACAATGAAGGACCCTATTACTCATGGTATTGGATCATGGCAGCACGCGGCGTGCCTCGATGCGTTTCTTTTTACGGTATGTATTCGCTTACAGCTGACGTTGTTTTAACAAATACTAACGAAGGTCTTATGATAGTATTCAAAGGGGGACTTTATTGGGGATCCACAACAGCAGTGAATTGTTTATATTGTGACATCTTAGGCGATGGCTGATTTATCTTTCGACCACCCTCAACAAGTCAACAAGCTACCTTTTCTGTGGTGCGAACACAAGGGCTCTTTCATACACCTGCCGACTCTCTCTAAAGCTTTACTTTCTCCTCGAGACTCCTCATTGGTGATCGCACATCTGATTGCGTATCAGCAGCTGTATCTTGCTTACTACACCATCCAGTCCGCATTGAGTCCTTTCTACTTGCTTCATCTTTCTCTGCTATAACACCCCCCCCAAACAACCTTCATGTTTGATGACAACATCTCCACGGCGAAGCTATCTACACTACCTAATGCCATCGTATGCTACCCACGGTTCTAGTGTTGGATTCGAGCATTGTGACTAGTTCAAAGGTATCCAACACGGCATGACAAATAAACCAGCTACTAAGGTCTTCTCATACAAACATTCGTAGATACATCGATACATGAATGCAGGTGTTGGCACGTGGAATACTTTGCGACGAGAAATGACGGCATGATTCAAAGAGTGGTTAGTTGTTTTGCATTACCTTGATCGGCACCCTTTTAATTCCTTATTCTTTAGGCGATTCGCATAGTAGGCAGTTGAAAGCATTGGTTGGATAGGACTGCTTCAGCACGAGAATCATCAAGAAATGATGGCGAGCAGCACACTATCTTTTTATACACAACACTCTTGCTATGGATGCAGTATCAAGTTATCTTGTCTTGGGCTGTCGCTCTGCACTTGCACGACGTTGCTCGATGGTACCTTGTTTTTGTGGTCGATGATGGATCCAGATGAGAATCAAGTATATGGATGGGGATCCTATATGCCGATGAGGTAGGCGAGGATCGTTCTTTCAGGCATGGGTAGTTAATGTTGATCATGTTTCAAATCCATAGATTCCGCCAATCAGTGGACCGATCCATTTCGGATGAACGCAACTAGTAATGTGATGTAAATTTCAAATGCTGTGGGATGCCGCACCCTTGTCTCTATGATATTTTAGCAATGAATGATAAAAGAATGAATTTATAACCATACGTGATACGTGAGAATGAGCTTAAAAGTGAATGAAGCCGATTAATTAGCCAGAGGAGTCATATACAATCCACTGAAAACAGTCGCTTAGCAAATTGCTACTTAATCATTGTTGTATAAAATCACCGGAAAGGTTCTTAGTTAAGGCTACCTCATCAAAGAATACAGCCTCAAGGGTGTGACTAGTGTTCGATTTACGCATGCTTGTTCACCCCCATACACTTTAATCCATCTGTAGAAAAATATTACCACTCGTTGGGAAGTCGAGCTTTTGTCGTAAGCCATCCATGGTAGCAAACCATGGCATGCTTTACACTTCATCACTGCAACAGCATCCATCATCCACTTGTAAAAGACGCCATGTCTACTAAACACCAAGCGCATTGGATACGATTTCAAGCTGATCCTTTTATTTCATAGACTGCAAGCCTACACTAATACCGCTAGGGAAACCTTCATACCTAACGTCTACGGCTACCTCAGCTGCAAGGCCTCACTTATCATACCTTTCTAACTCCAAATGCGTGCATTGATGTCCTATTAGTTGTTGCCAAGTCCTTTCCATTAGGAACAACATGACAATGGTGATGATGACAATGGTGATGATGATGATGATGATGATGATGATGATGACACAACATGTGCGAGTTTATTGCATTTACAAATCATCATGGGCATGATCCATTGGTGGTGCATGATGGGTAGGATTGATTTTCTAAGAGAGGATGATCGAATTGGGTCTAGCATTCTACCATGGAATGAGATGCACGTTGAGTGTTGTAGTATCTTCTTGGATCAAGCACCATCCCACAATACAATATTGAACGTTCTCAAGGGTGATTATTGGTTGCCATGGACACAGATAATGATGGCTTCCAATGGGTAGGTTAGCCTGTGTAACATTGTCACACATAGTAATGCGCTGCACCCAAAGCAGATTTACACTCCTTTCTCCGTCAATGGACACGTACCTCAAGCAACCTGTGCACGACCTTCACAATGCCGGCCAGCAAGGGGATCATGAGCATGTTATTCGCCAATCGACTCTCGCATTGGACATGGTCGACTTTCAGTTGTCATTGCTGGACATTCGAGCACGATCGTGGTGCGCATGTGCAAAGGTTGAGAACGCTTTGGAGGATACACGTCATATGCAGCAACTCGCTCCCTTATCGCCTCGTGGATACTATCGTCAAGGAAAGATCTATGCACAGTATGGTTATCATTCAAAGGCGTTGGCGATATACAAGAACGCAGGGACCTTGGCAGCAGCAGCAGATGATGACGATGGCTTGCGTGATGCGGTTGATAATGCAATCAAGGAATCAACTCGGCAACTAGAAAAGAAGATTGACATGATCGACAAGTTACCCTTGGATGTTGTACTACGCATCGCTCCCATGGTGTTTGGAGAAGACTTTGACCACAATCATCATGCATGTTTGGATGTATCAATGGCATGGCGTGAACGTCTTTTGCAGTATGGACACATTGCTTATGGCTTCGACGCGCAAGAACCTGCCAGCAACGCGATGACTTCTCCTTATGATGTATTATGGAATGGACACAATCAGATTATTCAACTTTCACACTACGTTGAATCATTATGCATCAAAGGCAACAAGGTGCCATTCTACTTTCTCTTGGATTGTGCTCATTTTGATAGCCTCAAAACGTTACAGTTACAAGGTGAGTGGGTGTGATGCCATACATAAATCGGGAAGAATGTCTTGATTAAACAACGTCATATTGTAGATGAATCATTGTTCGGGGAACAAGAAATAGGCTATGCAACTTTAAGGGAGCTGAACAGTACATTGAGACACCTGGAGCTTTGCCTTGCATTTCAATCTTATGATGATCGTGATCCATCCGTGTTTTTGGAGCGAGTGCTTGGCGTTTCCAGCAACCTTGTTTCACTAAAAACCAACTACGTCTTTTATCACAATGTTCATCTTTCGACATACCCAACATTACGACGATTCGAATTCAGTCCTCCTGGTCTCTCCATTAACACCATCGATTACAAAAAATTATTGCTTGCTTTTCCATCCTTGGAGCATTTTTCTGTTCGATTAATCAAGGACTCCACGCTGTTGACGCATATCGACACCACCTGCCCGTATCTCCAATGTCTCGAATACAACCCCCTTTGCATCAGTGATCCATTACCAAAAGTCACCACCACAACAGTGTCATCAAAAGGATTACGCTTCTTGTATATCAATGCGTTTGATGGTGCATACAAAATCGATGACATCATAGCCATTGTGGTACGACACCAAGACACACTTGAGCATCTTTCAATCAACTTGCAGACCGATATGGATCCTAGCCACCTTGAGGAAAAGACAAAACATCAAATGCAATTTTGTCAGCTAGCACACGTTTATTTTGGTATCACTAAAGCACCTGGATGGTCAAGGCAGGCGGTCAATGAGGGATTGGTCAAGGATGCATGTGAATTTTTCGACAATGTGCTTCAAGGGAGCCCCAATATTCAGACCTTACGCTTAAGTGGAGACGCCCTGGATCCTTCAGTACTTCATCCCTCCCTTGCGCCGACTACAACACATACGCAGCTTTGTTATTGGAACCTGCGTTTATGATTATGATGAGGGGGTGACCACAGGTTTACCGCCAAGGAGTGTTAATGCATTGCAGCAAGTATTGAATGAACATGTTGATCACCGTACAGCAAGGATTTTTCCATCATGCGACACATTGAAGGAACTCAAGCTTATATCTTATCGAATCCATATGCCATTGCTTGGCTCCATCGCACGTTTGCATTCCTTGAACAAGTTGTCGATCCATGTTGGAGACGCTTTCCTTAGTGGGCATATCCCTTTCATTGAAGGCCTTTTCAAACTGTGTCCAGCATTATCCGATCTCACAATCAAGGCAACAATCATCAGCGGTTCTCTCATTTGTGCTTTGTCCAATGGCCACCAACTCGAACATCTCACTCTTCATGCAAGCAAGGAATTGAATGATGCGGCATTGTTAGGCCTGGCTACTTGCAACAAGCTAAAGACGCTTAAAGTTCCTTTTTCTGTTGGCAATTATATAGTTGACTTTTTGAAGCACGCAATACCCGGACTTGAAATAAAATAGCTGATAGCTTTGAAACCAAGGTTTCAATATCGCTTGTGGAGTTCCTCTAAATGTTATTATGATAACATGGGTTGTATGTACGTCGTGACAATTGTAATTATCGGATCTAAAGATTGTATTTATTCACGTCTATTCGAGGTGCTTCAAGGAATTGGGATGTCTGCAATGGTGCTAAGGGTTTAAAACCTGTATTTTTGCTGTTGGCAATAGGTAACACGCCATCTTTGTCAGCACGACAATGTTGCTTCCCCGTACATGTGTCGTAATGATGATCATGTGATTAATTTGTGGTTGGCTGTGGACTGCGGGGATATCGTCGATGTACGTCTTTATATAATTCAAAATGGGATAACGCGCTAAACATGATACATAGGCGAAATGATCTTGTATTGCAGGTTGTTCAAAATCATCTTGTTGCGAGATGTCGGTATATTTGCCAGTACTGTGTTGCGTTTTTGCTCCTTTCTATGGCGACGGTAAAAACATCTCATGGAATTTGACTAGTGACCTTGCAATTGCGATTCTTCAGATAGTGCTCTTTCGCAAACGTGTCGTCCAACGCAATGGTATATGCGTTTTAGTTGCCATGGAAACGACAATCACTGAAGATTCGTTCAAGGGTATATGCGTTTTAGTTGCCATGGAAACGACAATCACTGAAGATTCGTTCAAGCAAAGCATGTTCCTATAATAACAAGTGGGTGCAAAATGGCGAGATGCAACAATCCAATTCTCGTCCTCCTTTTGTGGATGACAAAAATATCTTGCGTAATATAGAATCTCCTTGACACCATCCAGTCCCATGCATGGAATAATATAGATCAACGCTAGGTGTGGTTTGTGCGCCTTGTACTGTGAAAGAAAGCAATAGTATTCCCAGGACGATGATGATGAGCCATTCCTAGATGCCATTTGTGCTGGTAGATTGCATTCCATGTTGGTCACTTGTGATTGTCCATCCATGTAGCCATTTCAACGGGGAAGAGGAATACTTGTTGCTGTGATTCACCACCATGCATCTGATTGCTTTGTTGCTAAAGATCTTTGTAATGCCGTAACGAGGAATCCATTTGTGCCATCCACACTTCTCATTTCATGCAACACCATCATTGTATATGCTGTTGTGCACCAACATCAATGCGTGGGATGCATATCAAAAGCAAGCATAGCCACATAGTGACATGTTGAAGAGATAGCGATTGTTGACAGTCGTCTTCATTCATCCATCTATCCGGCTCAATATGGTGTTGTGGTTCTGAATTGTGGCATGCGTGGAGGTAATGGTATCAAGCGTATACCACGTTTCGAGGAGATCAAAGAGAATGCCGAAAAAAGGACAACCCAAAAATGGGAGCTGTATCGCTGATGCCGTAGCCAGGAGACGTATGATGATAACCGGTTACCAGGTCACAAAACATAAACGTTTAGAGAGTCTGCAATCACGGATCATCCATAAAGCGCCTAACGTATACGTCCAAAGGAAGCTCCATTAGCCATCATAACCATTAAAGAGCGAAGATGCAGTGTCATCCCCAATCACGTCATTTACATACCATTTTGCTCCAATCCCAATGCAATGCATTTAAGAGCTTGTTGATAGTATCTCTTGTCGCGTTTCGAAAGGGTCCAACAGATCACCATGTCGCGTTGCATAGGAGCGATCCACATACCATACTTGATCCACCTTGAAGGGTCATCCAGGTACATCCATATCATGCCAGCAATTGCTTGTCGTCCTTCCTTTCCCCATCGATCATGGCGTCGCGACCCATTTCCATATGGTGTTGCTTGCTGTACCATTCATACGCATGAATTGCATCCTTTCAGACCCACACCTCTTTTTATCCTCTGAAAGGGCTACGATATCATGTGATACGTGGATGAGGATAAAGCATAAAAGATAACCGAATCCACCCCAACTTGACAGAAGATAAACGAACCCAAGAAGAAAACGCATAACGATAATCGATGTTCCAAAGGATTTGTGTGAGGGGCACGGTGGCATGGAGCTTTCCTTCATTCTCGGCTAATTGAGGTGCTGAAACCCGTGCATCCAACATGAACGATCCCTTGCTTGCTTTCAGATGTGTCTAAAGAATAAAACCAAAAGTGATGAGCAGCATGAAACAATCACCATTTAAACCATTCCAACATTCCATCTTCGTCTATATACTTCACATACCAATGCCGTTGTCCATGTCAAGGTGTTTCTATGCATATCTGTAAGATAGATGGGTTATTTGAGAGGACGTTCATATCGAATGGCCACGTTTCCTACCTTTTGAATCGTGCACATTATCGCGCTCACACCACGGTACCTGGCAACTTGAAAGGAAGATCAAACCTGATTGACAATCGTTCTGCGGTTGAGATGCTACCATGGATCATACAAGTTGTTTAGAGTTGTGAGATGCGAAAGATAATGATGCAATATGTACCTGTCTCCGATCAATGGGTTGGATGATACCGTAACCACGAGACGGGTGCCTTCAGCCAATTGTTGATAATGTTGAATGCAGAAAACGACATGGAATACGAGTAGCACCTTAGAGAAAGAGCCGTGGTGTAGGTATTTGGTGGAATAACAGGAACTCGTTGACTTGTTGTGCTAGGCACCAAGGCTTTCTATTCATCTCAATGTATCATGATATGAACAAGCCATTGTCAAAATGGATCAACCAAAAGGCCCACAAGGCATGGTGGCTAATACATGTCCATCAGTGCATGGTAAAAATGTCAACTGTAGATTAATACACACCTTAAAGCAACAACATGGTAAACTACATCCAAGCGCGCCATGTACTTCCATACCATGAGTAATTGCGTCCTTCATTGTCTTGTAGCAAACTTGCGAAAAATCATGCTCATCACCATTGTGCGTTGCACTTCTACGATCCATGCGTCATGCTTGATATCGCCCAATGCATCGACATCGCTAGACACAGAAAATCCAATGGTATTGATTGAAGATGATCCTAGTTTAATCCATTCATTATCATCCAATAATGCATTCCCATCCTTTGGATGTTGCTGTAAGTTATACATACCACCGGTAGAAGTTGCCACATCGTTTCATGCTCTCATCTTGCTGCAACATCACGTGCTATGGTCGCTGCATCAACCATCCTAGTACTCATTGTAAGAACCTCGCCAACATAGAATGCCAACATCCCCCTTTGCTACACACCTTCCAAGTGGTCTTGCTTGCCACACAAACAGAGTGTTCATTGCCACCTTTTTATAGGATCTCTTTCCCCATTCCTCCTGAACCTTGCCATTGTCGCCATTGCTGAACCAGGAAGGCTGTAAAAGACAAGCATATGAGTAAACACAACGAAAAAAGGCATGTTGGCTCTTACACTCTAACAACACACTACTCACCTTCATACACGCTCTTTCTCACACATCGCTTGCTAATGACGGCTTCCATGTCGAACTACGATCGCGGCGTTGGGTCTGAATGGGCAAGAAGCAGCAAGAAGAAGACGAGTACAACCATACACCCACACAAGAAAAATAGCCTCTGCCCTTCACACACGCATACAATAAACAACACCACCTCTCATAACGCTTTCATAAACGTATCCTTTATTATCATTAATGAGGAGAGGCGCTGTTAGAAGGGGGTCCAAGGCTATTGCTGCGGTATGGCCACAATACAACTACACCTAACAATACTACCACACCCATACCCTTTCATAAGCAAACCATATAAAGATAGTTTAGACATACTTGTTTACCCATTCCAACTGCAATTGAGAAGGATCATGACATTGGATTAGTCAAATGGGTGAAATGGGTGACGTCGTCTTTGTAATAAAATAGTCGTTTCCAGCTCAACGAATTTCTTCCTCTTTCTTCCCAACTTTGTTACTTTCACAATGCTCTGCCTCGTGCTCTCTGCTCTTGCTGTCTGCTGCTCTCAACCTACTCTTCTTCTTGCGTTTCCTGTTGCTTGCCTTGTGCAGCTTTTGGGTGTCCCTGCCGCGTTCTCGTTTGCCTTTGGCTACGTTCTTTCGCACTTTTGGCCTTCTTTTGTTGCCTGTTGGTGCTCTCTTGTTGCCTTTTGGTCTTCGTTTGTCGCCTGGTGTTCTTCTTTTGTTGCCTGTTGGTTGTCGTTTGGTGCCTTGTGGTCCTCTTTTGTTGCCTTGTTGTCCTCTTTTGGTGCGTTATTCTCCTCTTTCGTTGCGTGGTCTTTTGTTGCGTTGTGGTCCTCGTTTGCTGCGTTGTGGTCCTCTTTTGTTGCATTCGTGGTGATGTGGCAGTCCATTGTCAATCCCACTTACAACCCTTACTCGCCTCTTCGCCCTTTGCCTGGCATCATTGTGACCGACCTCTCTCCATCACGTGAAGTCCTCTCGGTTCACTTTGTTCGCTTTGACCATTCTTGTCCTCCTCCTGCCGGTGTTCCTTGTGTTCACGAGGGCAACAAAGTTGTCTCTGGTTCTTGTGCTGGTGTTGGCGCTGCTGCTGCTTCGGCTTCTTCTGTTACTGCTTGTGACAAAGTTGCCCATGATCACGCTGATGATGTTGCTCCTTCTTGTGGTTCTCCTCTTGGTACTTCTGGTGACTCTGATGATGACGATGTCTCTCTTTCTGCTTGTGGTGGTCTCGATTCGGCTTGTGTTGGTGATGGTGTCGCTGCTGCTCCTGGTGATAAGCATGCTTCTTTTTCGGCTGGTGTTCCTCTTGGTCCCGATGCTGTGCCATCTGATGATGATGATTTGAGTGCTGATGTGGTGGCCTCTGATGGTGTTGATGGCTCGCTTCCTGTTGGTGGTGATGGCCCTGTTCCTTCCGTTGTTGGTGATGTTGCACCTGCTGATGTTGAGGCTGTTGATGTTGAGGCTGCTGAGGACGTGCCTGCTGTTGAGGACGTGCCTGTTGTTGTTGCTCCTGTTGAGGACGTGCCTGCTGTTGAGGACGTGCCTGTTGTTGTTGCTCCTGTTGAGGACGTGCCTGTTGTTGAGGACGTGCCTGTTGTTGCCGCTGTTGCTGCTGTACCTGCTGTACCTGATGTGGACGATGTGGATGCTATGGAAGTTGTTGAGCATGATATTGATGATGACATTGATGAGCTGTGTAAGTATTGTGGTAATATTGTACCTCTTTTATTATACAAGTATCTCATGATGCTTCTATATAGGCTTTCTTTTCCACCACTTGACTGCCGACGATCCTTTTGACGAGGATACGTATATGGCTCCTCCCTTTGATCGGCGATTTGTGGAACCAATCAATTGGATGGAAATCGGTATGTGCTACTTTCGGTCATATGTCGTGTTATAGTGATATGAGTAGTAACATGGTATTATATTTTTTAGAAAACGACCTCCTTTCGGTGATGTCAACGGAGGCAATCATTCCTGATCCTGAACCAGAGCCAATGGAAGCTGAACCTTTGTCACCTGTTACCGCAATTCCCACCACCACCATCAACACCGCTGCTTCCATTGCCAACGCCATTCCTTCATCCACCAACAATACCGACACTCCTTCAAGCATCACCAATACCGCCACTACAGCCATTACTGCTATTCCTATGGATATTGATATCCCTTATGCCAACATCCACACCGCCATCCCCTCCACTGCCATTAATACCGCTACTGCTACCACCACTACTACTGCTACCACCACCACGATCGTTACCTCTCCTCCTCGTCCTGCCCCTCTTTACAACCCTACCATGGCCCTCATCCAATCACGTCTTCAACGAATCCGACAAGCCAGCAACCCATCTTCATCATCATCCGCAACCACCACCACTACGACTACTACTACAACCTCTACTCCTGCCACTAATTCCGCCTCTTCGTCTTCCTCATCCCGATTTCGCCCTGATATGCCTCCTCCACCACCTCGACCACGACGATCTATGCCAACATCTATGCCATCGTCGTCAACATCATCAACCACTATTACTTCCGCTACCCCTACGCCACCTCGTGAATCCGCAACACCACAACAACAACAGCCAACATCGCCATCAACCATCCCTGATGATGTGCGTGAGGCACGTGAAGCCCTCGGTCTCTTTGACTGAACGCGTGTGTGGGTGCCTTTTGGTAAGTGAACATTGCCTATCTATTTTTGCAACTGTTACTTATACACTTCTATCCCATCTATAGGGCGACTGGTTTGGTGGTCCTTTTCTTTGAGGACGTTTTACGGTTACGGATGGGATACCCTGCAGTCCAGATTCAAGGCGTGGATGATTCTCAGGTACGTTCAGCTTCATGTGTGTTGAGTGAAAGGGTCGGCATGTAGGTCTCGCGGTGGGAGGATCTGGAGGGTCATCGATGACGCTACCTTGGGTGCTGTAAGAGCCAACGAGAAGTCCAATTGGTATCCATGATCCAGTATGCTATGTACAAGACCTTGCATTCCTACGTCCTCTCATGGTCTGTTTGCTACGTTACCCACTGAGGTACTTGATTTGGTCTTGAAAGGGTAAGTCGAAATACTGGTATAGTCTTATGATCCATTTACTTACTATTGTTGTTTTATGTTGTGGGGGCCCATCATGGTTATTGATACTTTGATGTGTCCCTGCATAGTGACACCGCCTTTACATGTTGGATGGTCATGTTTTGGCACAAGCGGTAATCATCTGTGATGTGCGTATCTGCAAAGGAACATCAAGACATGGTGGGCAAGGCATCATAGCCTGGGGATTGGTGAAGATTGGACGTCGTTGGATCCGGTACCCTTGGTGCAGAGGATAAGACTTTGAAGGATCCGTGGGAGGGAAAGAGGCCTCATGTCGATTCCTTTCACTCTCCACATGGGGTTGGATGTGCCTGGGATGACATGCCACGTCCTTGTTTCTGGTTCTGTAGGGTATCCCTGTGAGCAGGTTATGGTCACTGTCTATGGTATGTATTGAAGCACAAATGGGTATGTCTTTCAAAACGCTAATGAATGTCTCTCTTCACAATAGGCCTTGGGCCCTTTTGGGGCGATTGTTACGAGCAGCGGCTGCTGTCGCGGAGGACAGGAGTTCTCTTTTCTTTTTATTGGTGTCGTTACCGATTCGGATATTGTGCATATGGTGGATACCAATGGATACACGCAAGGGTTCTCTTTTCTCTTTATGGATGGTGCAATGATATCAAGGCATCGTTGTCATGGCAACAAGGCGCAAGAGTTCTCTTTTCTTTTTACTCGTGCCATTACCAAGCTGAACACATGGGTCGCCATGGTTACAAGTCTCAAGATTTCTCTCGCTCCTTTCATTGGCATTGCCACATGTTAAGAGGCTATCATCATGTCTACAAAGCAAACGGTGTGTCTTTTCAAGAATACTGGATCGGTGCTATTGCCAAGTTGGACACATTTATTGCCAAGGCTACAACCCAACGACATTACATTGCATGCGTCTTATTCGCGCTATTACCTATTTGGACACATTCATTGTCATGGCAACAGAGCAAAGGAGGTCTTTTTGATTCTACTGGCATCGTTACCAATTTCAACACATTCATCACCAAGGCGACAAGGCACAAGGAATTGTTTTTCATTTCATTGGCGGGACACACTTATCGTCATGACTACAGAGGAGACAAGACATTTTCCCTTCTATTGGCGGCGTTACCTACTAGGGTCATTTATCATTGTTGTTCAAGGCACACTGGGGTCTCTTTCTTCAATCCACGGCATGGTGTCACTGAATTTGGGCATTTATCGGCATGGCAACAAAGCACAAGGGCTTCTTTTTCTTTTATTCGATGAGGCGATTCGTTGCGATGCAGCTATTATCTTTGATCCACGTGCATACGATCCTGCTTCGTTCAGCAGTTGGTGCTCCTCTCTGTGATACGATACATGGCTATGGGATCAAGATGCAGATCAACACGTATTCCTTTTATGGGCGTCATGGTGGCAACAGCAAGAACACCATGATCTGGTGACGACCAAAATGAGGTTCATGTCGTTTATTTGGCAGTACGCTACAACGCAAAGAGGAGGTGGTCTATTGTATTCTATAACCGACAAAGAATCATACGGATGGCAACGCAATGGCATTCAGGAAGGCGTTGACTTTGACCATGCTACGATTGTTATGGCTGCAATTGGGAAAATTCATACGCATGGCATCAAGAATGGATTATTACAAGAGATTTTTGGACACTGGTGGCATTTATCACTTGGGTTGGTTTGCAACGCACAACTATGACGATGGCTTTATGGCACTTGGCGGAACCAAGGCACACCTGCAGGCGTCTCATTATGTTCACATGACATCCCATTGGCGGCATATGCATCAAAGTGATCTTTCAAGAAGGCCTTCTTGTTACAATTTGCCATCACCAAGATATTCCAATTCAATGGCATGAGGGACGGATCGCTATTGGCATCTTCAGAAGCCGTTATTGGCGGTGATCACGATTTCACAGCACACATGTGGTAGCGGACGGTGTGGACATATCATCCCCCGGTGGTGGAGCATGCCGAATTGGAACCAATGCACGTGCCATGACTTCATATTGGATCATCTACACTCTATGTGATCAAGAAGGCTATGAATTCATATACACATGGGTGGTATGGCGTTGCAAGAGCATTCACAATATCAACCACGATTATTATCATCATTCAAATCTGGATCTTCTCCCCAAAGCCATACCAATCCAAAGATGCCTGGTGCTCTGTGGACCTTTTCCTATCATTGGAGATTCATGCATGGTTACGGACAACATGACGAAGGCTCAAATCGCATTATCAAATCAACATGGTCGACATTGCAGCCAAAGTCAAGAACAAACCAACCAAGGATCGACCATTAAAAGCGTACGTACATGGTTCCAAAGCCCACCAATAACTATGACGCTTACCATATCATTACATAGGTGCAATCATGGAATGTCTGTACCATATCACAGCGGTCCTGGCGATCGATTCTGGATTTCCTATGCACATCAATTGCAAGATTCCACATATATATGAAGACAAATCAATCTATGGCTCTCTCTATCTCTCTCTCGTACGCGCATACACGTTCATCAATCATTTCAATCAAGCGCTCTATCAATCACAATCACAAATATCAAAGTAAGTATCATTGGGTGAATTGGTTGACATACAAGGTCCATGTATTAACAAAGGTATTATAGAACAAACATGCCGAGAAACAAACGTCAATGGCATCAAGACCGGTCTGGAGGATATGTATCGCTTTGTCGTTCAGGGTCACAGGGCACCGTGCGTCCACCGATTAAGAGTCGCCTGGCCGTTGGGTGCCGTGCTGAATCTGCTCAACAATCTCGACCATCACTCAAAGAAGGATTGGCATTCAATATCATCAAAATCAAGAGAGCCTGAAAGAAAAGTACGTATATGATTGGCATTATCAAGGATGAGGAGTGGATACTCATTGTGGACTGTTAGAAAAAGAAGAAAAGAAAAACGAAGAAAAAAGAAGAAAAGTTGGACTTGCAAGAACTGTGCTAGGAGAACTTGAATCACGCTGGTATCGGTGTTTGACCACAAACGGCCTTACGTTGGCACAAGTGAAAGGATACTCAAAAGCATATACGCGCTCCACATGATAATTGGTAAGTACCTTCTGGGCATTTCGTTATCATGCTATTGCTAATATCATCACCCATAGATTCACCACTATGCACATCAAAGCTGCTTTCAATCCAATGAGGGCGTATCAAGTCGATGGCACAACATCCAAAAATGTCAAGGGGCAATGAAGAGCACTTAGGGCTGAAGCAAAGATGAAGTACAACTTCTGTCAATCGACAAGGAATGGAAACAAGCATACAATGGAAAATGTGTATTGGCAAGGCATTGTACGTATGGGGTCGTACTTTGGAAGCATGCATACCAATCATTGGGACATATGATAGTGGATTGAGCGTTTACGGACAACTCTGTGGAAAATCATGGCCGGCTTGCAGCTGTCGTCAACGTCTTAACAAAACATTGCTCTTTGGTGGTAGGAGCAACCTTTGACTGGTGGCGGTCATCAATGCCTTGCTAGATGTCTATATTAATATCTCGTTGTAATAATATTATACATACATTTATAAGCTCATGCATAATAAAGCATGCGGAATTTATTATAATACATCATACTTTCATTAGGCCTACGCATATATACTAAGCATCAGCAATTGATTGGCAACAATGCTGTTCATGATCCAGCAGGCATAATTAGTTTCTAACCCAGGTGCATCATGATAGTGGATAGCAATGGCATGAAGTGGACTTTGGTTTTGCTATATACGTGATCCATGTAAATAATACGGTAACCTCCTTCTCAAATCAGCACAATTCCTCCCGTTGTCTCTTTTACTGTTACACGCTTCACTTGGCTATTTGAACTCAAAGAAATGAAAAGATGAGGTCTGCGGATTGTGTGAGGGTCTGCCGCCTGTTGCCCATTCTAAGGTAATGCTCTTTTTATATCATCAATATGGATGCTTAAGGGTATATTCATGATTCAAGGGTGTTTGGTTATCTATAGGACAAACATTCATGAGTCATGCAAGTACATTTCTTCTCAACAATAGGTGTCCGGGTACTAGCACTATACCGCAATCTTTATTTCTATGGCCCAAAATACTATCCTAATACCGCTAGCGAAACACCAATCCACATCATCCACCAGTATCCTAATCCTAAACGCTCTTTGCAAGGTCCGTGGTGATTCACCTTGCCTGCCCAATCTCTAGCTTGAGTGAACTCATACGAGCAGTGAACCTCGGTGAACAAGGGTATCCCGAAACACCATCATCATTGCTTACCTCGTTAACCCAAATAAACATCATCATACTGCTTTCACCAGATCCATATATAAGGAGAGAAAAGCATTCGACGGAGTAAACGTGTAAGTCCATGAAGCAAACGGGTAAACGCACATGGGCATTCGATCGTGCTGAAAAGATGTTGTGGAGTATTCGAGCATGGTCTTCCTATCCGAGTGCTGAACGAAACACATCCAAGAAGTAAGACAACATGTATGCACCATCAAAGATTGACGTTTGTTCATGCTGCTGATGGTGATGATGATGGTGATGATGATGGTGATGATGATGGTGATGATGATAGTGATGATGATAGTGATGATGATGGTGATGATGATGGTGATGATGATGGTGATGATGATGGTGATGATGATGATGATGATGATGATGATGATGATG
>NW_026695498.1:0-17322 GCF_029851405.1 Lichtheimia ornata | reverse complement strand
TGATAAACCAAACTACTACTACCTATGGTAAAAATAATGACGTCAAGATCGTTCTTGAAGCCTTACACGTGATGTCCTCTCAACGATCCTTGACGTTCCCCACACACTCCTTTGCTTTTCCCTTTTTAGAACCCCCGACGCCCCGTATCATGCACCAGCACTCCCACGTCACTCCTGTTTATCTTTTTCCCTGTTTCCTTTTTCTTGTTTCCTTTTCGTGGCTTTTCTCTTTACTCATCATTTTTGTTATTCCTTGCTTCTTTCCTGGCCCTCACTACTTTTACCTTCAGCACATTCCACTTTACTTCTTATGTTACCCATTCACACCTTTACATTGACACAGCACAACAGCACCACGATTGCACCACGATTGCACCCTGATGCCACACGTCATCGTCAAGCACCATGTTAACGATTTTATCATCATCATCATCATTCCCTCGGTTGTTTCCGAATGCACCATGATCATGTTTATTATTCAGACACACTATCGTTGTTATCCGACACACTATATGTAAAATCAGACAAGCTAATCGATATGAACACACACACACACACACACACACGCACACACACACACACACACACACACACACACACGTGAATGCCATCTTTATCATTGTCGTTATCATTGTATCTCTCAATCTAGTATAAATTAACCCAATTGTTAAATAAAGAATCAGCAGCTTTGAAGTGAATTGAAAGATTGGATTGTTTCCATTGCTGGTCGCTGACTGTTGTGCGAATTAGAAACCCCTTTTTCCTTTAGACTCTTCATTGATACTCTCGATTGTACCCTTGAACCCCTCCCTTTGATTATCTTTTCGTGTGATCATTGCAGGTTGTTATTACAGTCTACTTTGGTCATTGTTCATTTTACTTTTATTTGATATTCATTGTATTTCTATTTGCCGGTGGAGTCTTTCTATCTTTTACACACACAAACCCTTTACTTACCTCCCCGGATATTCGTATATTACCTTTAGCACCGCACGTGTCAGCATTGACACGTTCGTGTGCGGTTTTGTCGGCCTCGATTCCTTAACAAGGAAGGTGAAATCACGTGTGCAGCTTGAAGACCCAACTTGGATCATGTGACTCAGGATCCTGAAGCGTCAACCAAGATCACATGATTTGAGTCACATAATTTGAGCGAGCCCTTCACCTTCATCCGGCCCATCTTTCATTTACATGTCGTTCCTTTCTTTCCCTTTTGATTCATTTTCTATTATGTTCCTTATCATTCCTGTCACTTATGGTAAACACGTCTTTCCTTCTTTTACTGTCGATTCCATCATTTTCTAGAACCATAGTATAAGCATCCCTGTCATTTCCATACATCGAGTATATATATATGCAAAGTATCTATTCAATAAGCGAGGAGGTTTTTGTCGAATTCTTTTCTTCTTTTACGTTTTCCCCTTTTCTCTCTCTCTTTTGTTCTTTATTGGAGGTCTCTCTTCTCATTTCGTTGTCGTTTTGATTGAGTTTCCTCGCGTTTCTCAATCATTCGGATCATCATTATTGTTTCCATCTGTTTCTTTTCTCTTCCCAACAACCATTACAACAAGACCAAGTACCACACGTGTCAGCATGACACGGCCCGTGGTGGTATATAAGTTGGTGGCCTGCCTGGTTTGGAAGGTTGTTGAAATGGCATGAAATGAGTATCAAGACGTAGCGGAGTGATCAAGGATGATGGTGATGAAGACGAGACGTCGATATGGAGGCTCATTGTGGAGCAATTTCAAGTAGAAGTAGTTGGCGGATTCATTGGTCGGAGTGAAGTGGTAGCTTGCAGCCCATCAGCAGCTCCCTTCACCTCCCTTACACATGGCCAATGTTTTTGCATGAATGTGAAACCTTTCTGTGGCTGATCCCTTGCCGGTAAAAGGGACATCAAAATAAACTTTTTATCGTCATCGTTTTCTTTCTCTAATTTTGTGGTTGCCTGGTATCAGAACGACGCTGTCAGAACGGTACAGGAACGCATTATTATCCATTTTATTGTATACATCTGTCAAAGGACTACCGAGCTATAAGAATCCCCCTTTCCCTTCTTTACATTGTATTTCTACCACATCTGGCGTATCACACGTATCATTTTGGTGGAGAAGCTGGGCGACAAACAATTACAGCGCAAACAACAACATTTATTTAAGCATTTACTATACGTACGACTATGCCACAAGATCAAGATAGTGGTGCAACGAATATGACAATGTACAAACCTGAGGCATCGTTGAGCAAGTTCCTGGCGAAGCCCAAACACTTTAAGGGCGATGAAGATGAAAATCCGTTACGTTGGCTGAAGAGGATTAATCGGATTCGCAAGGGTGTTCCAATGGGCGATCAACAATGTCTTACCATGGCTGGATCCTATTTGACAGGTGCTGCTGAATCTTGATGGGAAATGGTGGAGGATCGTGTGTCGACATGGGCACAATTTGAAGAACAATTTCAAGCTCGTTTCGCTGGCAAGGATAAGCAACACATCTGGTGGAACAAGGTCGAAAGTCGTCAACAAATGACTGGTGAAACTGTTGATGAGGTGGCGAATGATCTCAAGGAGTACTTCGAGTTGTTGGAGGTGGTGGATGATGGAATTCGCATCCGACATTTGTTGAAGGCCTTGCGTGAAACTATTTCCTATGAGTTGGAACAAAGAGCAACGTTGTCTACTTACGAGGAGGTGGTGCGTGAAGCTCGCAAATTGGAAATGGTGCAAAACAAATATGGTCGTGGTGGCTCAAGTTCGTTGGGTGTATCATCAAGTGTGGGCCGTAACCATGTTGGATCCGAGATCTCTCCATCAGAGAGCGCAAGTGCAAATGTTGCTCAAGGAAGTCTTTCGTCCCAAATCAGTGCATTGGCCAATGAAATACAAGCCTTGAAGATTAACATGGTTGATGTACGACGTGGAAGATCATTGCGCTGTTGGGGTTGTGGCGAGGAAGGACATAAACGTGATCAATGTCCCAATCCTACCCAAGTTGCTGATTCGGGAAAAGACAATGGACGCCATTGAAGGAGGTCAGTGGTGTCCCGAATGATGTAAATCCTCCAAACAAGAATGCCGATGTCAACTGGTTACATGGAGTGAAGGTGTATGCTCAAAAACGTGGTCGTAATCAGGTGTCGGAAAATGGCAGTGCGGTGGCAGCTGTTGAAGCAAACAAGAAACGTGGGCGTACGAATGAGGTGACTAATGGTGGTGCACAAGTTGCTGGTGGCTCGAATGGTGCGATCGATGGTGGCAATATCATACATGGCAATGCTGGTGCGAATGGTGTTCCTGTGCAGGCGGCACAACAAGTGGAGGCAATGGATGTGGATAAGGGTAAACCTTCTGAGGAAAAAGGCTCCAAGAGGAAACGCCAAGTGCGTAGATTGTCAGTGTCATTGCCGCAAAAAGATGTATGGGAAAGGTTGACAAATGTCGATGCAGGATTGTCCATGGCAGATTGGGTGGCTATGTCTCGGCATGCTGCTAAAGATTTGCAAGATGGCATTCGCTATCTACATGGACGTAGACCAAAAGGAGCTGTGGGTGTGTCTACGCAAAAACAATCTTCAAAGACAAAAGTGCCTGTGAACTATGTCGATTTGCATGAGCATGATATGACCGATTCATCCGATGATTGGGCATATTCCGATGATGAAATAGGTACCTTTAATTCTGATGACAGTGAAGCTGGATCGGATGTATTGGGATGGGTTGATGGCGATGATGGTGGATACGACTCCGATGACACACATTACGATTATCCATACAACTTGGAGAAGATGCGTGAAAGTGCTCCATTGCAGGCTCCAATCACTATCAATGGGCATATGGTGCATGCTGTGTTCGACTCGGGTGCTGGTGTATCCGTCATTAGCAAGGGCTTGGCTGAAAAGGTTGGCTTGGTGTCGAATGGTGACCAGTTGGTGGTGGAAGCTTTTGGCGGTAACGCTTTGCCTGCTGGTGGCATTTCGGTGGCGGTGCCAGTACGTGCTGCTGGTAAATTGCGTCCTGAACACATGACAATCCAAGATGTCAAGGGTGATGTGTGTCTATTGGGTACATCATGGCATCGTCAGTATGGTGTGCGTGTGGATCATCAACATGGAACCATTCACATACCTACACGCCATGGCCAGAGCACGGTGTTATTACAAGGGCGTTATCCAAGATCGGATCAAGAACAAGATAATGTCGTATATGTCGTATTCTGGAGTCTGGGTTTGATAGGTAAAACCTAACCCAACCCAGATGACCCCTGTCAATGTTTATTTAGGAGCACAGACAGCACAAATAAAGATCTTTCTCCCTTTTTCGAGTCTCAAAGGATTTATCCTTGTTATCATTGCTATCAGCTTTATCACTGTTTTCATATCAAATTCCACATTTTTTCCTTTGAATACTCTTCAACAACAACATCAACATCAACATGTCTGCTTCTCCTGCTTCTGCTGCTTCGTCTCCTGCTGCTTCGCCTGCTGCTACTACCAACAACAACAACAACCATGTGGGCGACAACAA
The DNA here is from genome assembly GCF_029851405.1 of Lichtheimia ornata. Classification (NCBI taxonomy): domain Eukaryota; kingdom Fungi; phylum Mucoromycota; class Mucoromycetes; order Mucorales; family Lichtheimiaceae; genus Lichtheimia; species Lichtheimia ornata. Next base: position 12,797 of record NW_026695498.1, on the reverse strand, counting down.
TGGAACCCCTGTCACCACCCCTACCAACAACAACAACGCCACGGACCCCACCACCAATGATGGCCCTGCTCCTATGGAAGGCGTTGAACCCACTGGAGCTCTTGCTTCCAAGTATGTGGACCCTCTTGTTTTGGCTCGAGCTGCTCTCGATAAAAAAGAGAAGCAATTGGCAAGCTTGATCATTCAAGAAGCCCAACTTGAAGTTGAAGAACCAGTTCCCGAGGAAAAGTTGGCTGCTGTTAGGCAAAAAATGGATGCTTTGCATGTGGAGATCGAGAGGAAGAAAAAGAGCATTGCTCTCCTCACTCCTGCTGCTCCTGCCACCACCACCAGTTCTCGTAAGCACATTACGATGAATCTTGTCCCTCGTTTTGTGGTCAAGGGGGTTAACGAATCTCCTGAGGACAAGCAAGTGTTTCCGAATGTTGATGCTTTTTTGCTCAGCATCAAGAAACTGCTTCGTACCCACAAGTACAATTTGGACACTGAGTGGGATGAGGTGTTGCACTGTGCTTTCCCTGCCGATCTTGAGAAGTGGTATTCAGACACTTTAAGCGGTAAGAAACGCAATTGGAATGATGTTTGCCATAGAGTTCGTGTTCGTTTTGTGTCGCGTGACAACAAGGCACGCAAAGCAATGGAGGTGTTCAAGTGCGCTATGCGCGATGGTGAGACAACCCAGCGGTATGGTACTCGTTACCAGAACCTGGTGATTGATGCCGGCTTGACCAATTGCGATGTGTTGGCCATGTTGTTTCTCTTGTCTTTGCCTGAAGATATACAAGAAAGGGTGCTCATGTCGTTTTATGCTCGTCCGGGTAATGAGGATCGCTTGCCTGACAACCTTGAAGAGGTGATCAAGCTTGCCGATTCCGTATCAATTACGAGAAAACGCACGCACAATGACGCTGGTTCCAGTTCCTCGCATCAAAAGAAGAATAAGTCTTCGAAGCAGGCTGGCAAGGACACGTCTATTTTTTGTATTCATTGCAACAAGGATGGCAATCATGTGTCTGAGAGGTGCTACAAGTTGGATAAACCAATTGAGGGCCCTAAATGCCACTATGCTCATCATCCCTACAAGCCTGGTCATGCTTGTCATGCTTCTCGTGAGGAGAAGGCCAAGCTTCGTGCTAAGGGTGAGTTGCCACCACCAAGACGCCACAACCATTCTTCTCGCCGCGGTGAGAGCAACGTGAAGGTAAACACCATGCTGCATGATTCAAATGACATGGATTTATCTGACGATTTTGTTCATCCTGCCGATTCAGCAATCAACAACAATGACTCCTTCTCGCCCATCCCACTGAACGAATTGCAAGGTGTGGATGAAATGCTCGCAAGGCAATCGTTAGGTAAGTTGTTGTTTGCTGCTCAATTGAATGACAATCCATATCTCATGAAAACACCCATCTTGGTACAGAATAAGCGACTCCTCGGCCTAGTCGATACTGGCGCGGAGATTTCTGTTATCAATAAAACATTGTGTGATGCCAACAATTGGTCGTATACACCTGTGGATGGGAAGATCATGTATGCTGGAAAGAATGACGTTGTCAAGCGTGTGGGTATTACAGAGCCTCTTCAGCTACAATACAACAACCGGCAATTTACACATCGATTTGAGGTTATGGATTTGGAACAATACAATCTTATTTTGGGCTTCGATATCCTTCCTAAATTGGGTATCTCTTTGCAAGGTGTAGCTGTCAAATGGGATGATCAGCAAGATGACGTGCAAGATCCTTCGGTGCACGATGCATACAAAAAGCTGGTTCCCAATGCTTCGCCTTTTGGCACACCTGATGAGCAAGCTCAATTCACACAGGCTATAAAGCCATTATTGGATGCTAACACGCGTATTCCTAAATGGTCGTTCTGCAACATACCTGAGTCTATTATTCACTTGGATCTTACGCAGCAAGGTGTCACATCCTATCAACGACAATATACTTTGCCATACGCTTTACGTCCTGAGATCGATGCTACGATTCAAAAGTGGCTCGATGATGGTGTCATTGTGAGAGCTCGTATCAATTCCTCATGGAACAGCCCATTGACATTAGCTGACAAGAAGGACTCGCATGGTAATAAAGTGGGTAAGCGTCTTTGTTTGGACCCACGACACATCAATCGTTATTTGAAGGATGATCGTTATCCGATTCCTACTATTAAGGAGATCTTCAATGACTTGGGTGGAGCGAAAGTTTTTACCACGCTTGATCTTACCAGTGCTTTTCATCGGTTTAAGATTGCAGAGGCTGACCGTCACATCACCACTTTCACGCACAAGGGACAACAATTTATGTTCCGTGGATGCCCATTCGGTTTGAAGCCTATCTCTTCCAAGTTTCAACGAGTCATGTATATTGTTTTTAACGACATGCCTTTTGTACGCACGTTTGTGGATGACATTATTATCTTTTCGAAAGATTTGTTCTCGCACACCAAACACGTGCAATATGCGATCAAGGCTCTTACACAAGCCAACCTCATTTTGAACCCGGCAAAGTGTCATTTTGCACAACAGTCGGTGTATCTACTTGGTTTTTGTGTCTCCGAGCATGGTATATCTCTTGATCCAAGAAAGGTAGTAAATGCTATTGATTGGCCCCAACCTCGTACTGGTAAGGATATCCAGCGGTTCATGGGCTTTGTGAATTACTTCAGTGACCATATTCCTCATATGGCCGAGATCTCTGCACCACTCAACAGGCTACGCAATGCCGGTTTACTTAAGGATTTGTGGACTGAGGAGCAAACGAAAGCATTGAACGCTCTTAAGCAAGCCTTAGCAAAGAATGTACTTTTACATTTCCCTGACTTTGATCAACCCTTTTATGTGGCCACGGATGCATCGAATTATGGCATTGGCGCTGTGTTGTTTCAAAAGATAAAGGGCAAGAATTGCTATGTCTCTTTTATGGCACGTGCTTTGAACCCCAGTGAGCGTAAATACTCCACCACTAAACGTGAACTCTTGGGTATGGTATACGCCCTTCAAAAGTTCCATCCTTTTCTTTGGCTACGCCCATTCACACTTTACACGGACCACAAGGCTCTCACTTATTTGTTCACCCAAAAGCTTGCCAACCCCATGATGCTCAATTGGTTTGATATCTTGTTGAAATACACTTTCGACGTGATCCATGTCCCGGGTATTGAGAACGTGTTGCCAGATGATCTCTCACGTTTGTTCACTCCCGATGAACTCTTGGAGGGGGATAATCAACCATCAAATGCAATCAAAATGGGTACGATAAAATCGAGCAAAGATAGACTTGTATTCCAAATACGAGTAATTGACAAACAGCCTAGCGATGTGGTTACTCCACCTGATGATCACCGCACGGAGGAACTTGAACGTGCACACTTGATTATTGGTCATGGAGGTGCTGAACATTTAGTACGTTACTTACGACGTGATGGCTTGGCATGGACCAACATGCTACAAGATGCAGTAAAGTTGGTAAGCAAATGTCCACAATGCCAGAAGACCAACATAGCCAAGAGAGGCTACAATCCGCTACGTCCCATATACGCATACTTGCCTGGTGACCATTGGGCTATTGACTTGGCAACCTTCAATCGTTCCTCGTTAACGGGTAACAACTTCTTGATGGTACTGGTTGCCGTATGCACACGCTTTTGTATCCTACGTGCGTTACCTGACAAATCCTCGGATACGCTGGTCAAAGCTCTTGTGCAAATCTTTTGTGATTTTGGCATACCCCGTATTCTCCAATCTGATAATGGTGGCGAGTTCAAGAACGCATTCATGAGGAAGTTAGCAAGAAGTCTAGGCTTTCATCAGCGTTTTACTACACCTTATCATCGTAGTGCCAACGGCATAGCTGAGAGATGGGTCTAAACTGCACAAGACGTCATCCGCAAGAAGATCGAAGGTGCTGGTAGAGACTGGGACTATTACGTGCCTAGCACACAGCTTGAGTTGAACATGCGAGTATCCAAACGGTTGAATACACCTCCCTTTACGCTTATGTTCGCACGCAACATGAACGAGTTTCGTGATTATCGTGGCGACAAGATCGAGACGGCAAAACCAATGTCGGAAGAAGCGTTGAAGGAAAGGATAGAGCACATGCAAAACATTGTGTTTCCGGCATTAAAGGAGAAAGTGGAAGTATACAACCAAGCGATGAAAGAGAAGTTTGACGCAACTCACAAAATCATTGATTTTCCTGAGAAAAGCCACGTCATGGTAAGAGTGCAATCACGAGGCAGTAAGTTGGCACCTGCTTATGAAGGTCCTTACACCGTGTTACGTAAGACACAAGGTGGCACCTATGTGCTGCAGGATGAAACGGGTGCTTTGATGTCACGCAATTATGTACCTTCAGAGCTCAAGCTTATCTCCCAGGATGATGTCGTTCCTATCGATGAATTATATGAGGTGGAAGCAATTCTCAATCATCGAGGACAACCTGGTAAGCGTCAATACCTTGTAAGATGGAAAGGATACGGGGAAGACGAGGATTCATGGCTCGACCCGGATGCATTCACAGATCCTGATTTCATTTTACAATATTGGAAAAGACGCAATGAGCAAGAAGAGGATGCACCAGCTACACTCATCCCCAAGAAACGTGTACCAAAACGTAAGTTGCACAATCCTCAACCTAAACGACGCAGCAAACGCATTAAGCGTTCGTCGGCATAAATCATGTCTATCACCGTGCTGGCAAGGTCTTTTCCCTATAGTTTTTCCCACTGGGTTTTTTGAATGGGTTTTTATGACGGCGCTACAGATGCACACAAGCTGTTTATCTTTTATATGCTCTCGCATACGTTCACTCTGGTGGGGGGCAATGTCGTATTCTGGAGTCTGGGTTTGATAGGTAAAACCTAACCCAACCCAGATGACCCCTGTCAATGTTTATTTAGGAGCACAGACAGCACAAATAAAGATCTTTCTCCCTTTTTCGAGTCTCAAAGGATTTATCCTTGTTATCATTGCTATCAGCTTTATCACTGTTTTCATATCAAATTCCACAGTATGGGCTGTAAGCGTGGCTGGTGCCAAATCATGCAAGAAGGAGGAGGCCATTGAAGATTTCAAAGACGGTGCTTTGAACCTAAGGAGGGAGGAGCTTGTCAATGATAACGAATTGCTTCAGCGTTATGTGGATGAGGTGCTGGATGGCTCTGATGGCGCTGATGGTGACATACCCAAGGTGATCAAGGATGTTGTTGACAAGTATGCGAGTTGCTTTGTGGAAATTAGTGGTTTGGGTTTAGTCAAGGACGTCGAACCACTCTATTCCCACTACCACTGATAAGCCAATCCGCACTTCTCCTTACCGGTTATCATGGGAGGAACAAGATCATCTTCGTGGCGAATTGGATCGTTTGTTGGAGTTGGGTCTCATCAAGCCTTCAGATGGACAATGGACTTCCCCAATTTTGTTCGTGAAGAAGAAAGACGGCTCCTTACGGCTGTGTGTGGATTACAGGAAGCTGAATGATATCACCGTCAAGGATGCGTTCCCGTTGCCAAACATTGATGAGCTGTTGGATTCGGTTGGTGGTGCCCGGTATTTCTCGACTCTAGACACTGCATCTGGTTATTGGCAAATTCCGTTAGCTGCTGATTCAATTGCAAAGTCGGGTTTTACAACCAAATGGGGTACTTACACTTGGCAGGCGATGCCCTTTGGTCTTTGTTCAGCGCCCCAAACCTTCCAACGTGCCGTTACCAATATCCTATCTCCATACATTGGCGACTTTGTGCATGTGTTCATTGATGACATTATTGTATGCAGCAAGGATTTGGATGAACATGCTGTGCATTTGGCGAAAGTGATGGAGGCTTGTCAAGCGGCAAATTTGAGACTGAAACGTTCCAAGTGCGTATTTGGTCTTTCACAAGTGGAGTATTTGGGACACGTTATCACTGGAGATGGATTGCTGCCGAATGAGAGAAACACCGAGAAGATCATGAAGATGCCAACACCAAGGAATGCAAAGGAGGTCAAGATATGGCTTGGGACGACTGGATACTATAGGCGGCACATCAAGGGGTACGCACAAGTAGCAAGACCACTGACACGATTACTCAAGCAGGATGTGGCATTCGTATGGGGTAAGGATGAGCAATTAGCCTTTGACACTTTGAAGCATGCGTTAATCTCTCCCCCTGTACTTGCCTATCCGGATCGTAATCAAGTGCAAATCCTCACAACGGATGCATCGACTCATGGTTTGGGAGCGGTATTGTCACAGTCGCCAACGGGTGATGCAAAGGAAGAACGCGTGATTGCTTATGCATCTCGATCCTTACGCGGCTCTGAAGGACGATATGCAGCAACACACTTGGAGGCGTTGGCAGTAGTCTGGGCTGTGGAATACTTTAGACATTACTTGAGTGGGCGTCGATTCGTATTGTATACCGACCATGCTGCTTTGCCATTCATCTTCCAACAAACAAGGCCATCAGTGAAGCTGACACGTTGGGCGGCAAGCCTTATGGAGTACAACTTTGTGGCTCGCTATAGGCCTGGTCGTGCGAATCCAGCAGACGCGTTGTCGAGATTGCTACCGGTGGGTGAAGTTGACGATGTCGAGGAGTTGGAAAAAGAGGAAGGTGAAGAGTTGGAATGGGAATGAGGAAAAAGAAAAGGAACGAAAAGAGACACAAAAAAAGTATAAAAGGCAGTCAAAAAAGGATATCAAAAAAATATATAAGCGGTGGAAAAGAGGAGACAAAAAAAAAGAGCAAAAGACAAAACAAGGAAAAAAAGAGAATGGGTCAAGGAAGGACACTATGACGTGTGCCTGGGTCACTTTGTATTTGTATTACCAAACTTTGTACAACATCAAGACGTTACAACACTTTATTCAAGCAAGCTTTCAATCATCTTTCTATCACTACAACAACACACATTCAAGTTTTCAATACGCAAGTTATCATCAAGCAAGACACTATCTCAAGACTACAAGCAAAGAAGAATGGACTATCCACGTTATTTAGCGATTTACTATCTCTTAACCGAGGATCGTTTCCCTATCGATTGTGACAATGAATACAAAACGAAATTACGCAACACGGCGAGAATGTATATGGCGGCAGATGGAAAGTTGTTTAAGAAGATGAAGGATGGCAGTCAAGGTTTGGAGGTGCTTCATGAAGGAAATGCGGATGATGCTATACGGCGGGTACATGAGGAAGGTCACTTGGGCATTAACAACACATGGAGGAGGCTAAGGTTGAAGTACGAAGGGTATCAGCTGTTCGAGCGTGTACGCAATTGGGTCAAGAGTTGTGAAAGCTGCCAGTATCGACAAAGGAGAGGAGTCATACGTACGGAGAAAGCAAGGCCAATCGATACACCTGAACGTCCATTTTTTATGATTGGGTGCGACGCCGTTGGTCCTTTTGGCAAAGAAGCAACTGCACAAGGAAATCGTTACATACTTGTTGCTATTGACTATCTTACGCGGTGGCCTATTGCAAAAGCTGTACCCGATATCACGGAGACAACGATAGCAGAATTCCTATATGAGCAAGTGGTGGTCAAGTATGGCGTTCCCAATTACATCCTTACAGACCGAGGCAGCAATTTTACATCAGGCTATGTGCGTGAGTTTTTGAAGAGTATCGGATGCAAGCATATCACCACTACAGCCTATCGTCCTCAAGTGAATGGTTTGTGTGAGCGAATGAATGGCACCATTACTTCGGCTTTGGCGAAAATTGCTCGTGACCATGATGATGTCAAGGAATGGGATAAATACGTGACTACAGCAGTTTTGGCGGCAAGGACTATGGTTAACGAGTCAACGCGTTATAGTCCGGCGATGTTGTTGTATGGTTATGAGTTACGTACACCAGCCATTTGGCCAGCACCAAGGGAAGACTATGTGGAAGGCGAGTTGGATTTGGAGGTTGCTAGTCGCATCAAGGTGATTCAACACCTAGTGGATCAAGCAAGAGTGGAAGCAAGGGAGCGTACCAAGGAGCAACAACGAAAGGCCAAATTACGATATGATGCACGTGTTCAAGAGAGACCCCGTTTTATTGTTGGTGACATGGTATTGATGAGAGATCAAAGGCCAGCTGGGAAATTGGATGATAGATGGATCGGTCCAATGACGGTGGTGAAAGCGAACAGCGGTGGCACTTATTATTTGCATGGCCCAAATCGACAACGATTGAAAGGAGCAGTTCATGGTGACAACTTGGTTTCTTGGGTGGCACGAACAAGCATGATCCCTGATGTTATGGTGCAAAGAGCTGATCAACAATTCCGGGCTTGGTTGGCTAGGCGAGGTGCTCAATAAGGATTACGACAAGAAGAACAAACCATGCAGGGCTTAAGGAGGGAGGAGTGACACGGCCCGTGGTGGTATATAAGTTGGTGGCCTGCCTGGTTTGGAAGGTTGTTGAAATGGCATGAAATGAGTATCAAGACGTAGCGGAGTGATCAAGGATGATGGTGATGAAGACGAGACGTCGATATGGAGGCTCATTGTGGAGCAATTTCAAGTAGAAGTAGTTGGCGGATTCATTGGTCGGAGTGAAGTGGTAGCTTGCAGCCCATCAGCAGCTCCCTTCACCTCCCTTACACATGGCCAATGTTTTTGCATGAATGTGAAACCTTTCTGTGGCTGATCCCTTGCTGGTAAAAGGGACATCAAAATAAACTTTTTATCAGGATCGTTTTTCTTTCTCTAATTTTGTGGTTGCCTGGTATCAGAATGACGCTGTCAGAACGGTACAGGAACGTATTATTATCCATTTTATTGTATACATCTGTCAAAGGACTACCGAGCTATAAGAATCCCCCTTTCCCTTCTTTATATTGTATTTCTACCACATCTGGCGTATCACACGTATCAGGCAATCCCTTCATTTTCACACATGATGATCCCGCTAACACAATGGTATCTCCGTAACCAGGCCCCTCCAGCGAAATTTAACTATTCTACAGGTATTTTACAGTATTGAGAATGTGTGTGCAGAGCACAGGGCATCTCTAGTGTCTTCCTACAGCGAGTAGCATTCATTTAAATTTGGCCCATGATATCTCGTAATCACAATGGAGTTGAGAGCTCAAATCACTATCTCATTGGTTGTGAGGACCCAAAAAGTATGTGCAGAGCGTAGGAGCACCACTAGAAAAGAAACAATATAGTTACACCTGTTTCAGTGCTTTATGGAGGATTTGTGGCTTATCTTACTAAGTAACTACCAATTTTGAATGCAACCACGCAATCCGTCGTGCTTGGAAACCATATCGGAAGTAATATTTTCTAACTCAGTTTCCTTTTTTATCTATATACTTTTATATCTATTATATATATATGTGGTGACCTATCTTTTCACTAATCCTCATTGAGCAATGCATCATGTCTACTCATGATGTCACGCAATGTGCGGTCCACGGCTTCAACAGCAAAGCGGTTCATCATGGGTGCCTCATCCCAAACGATCAAGGCGGCATTGCGGAGTTGTTGTGCACGTTCCGTTTGCACCGAGATGGCGGAGGTTGATATCTCATTCAAATTTTCCACGGGGATCTTGAAGGTCGAATGTGCAGTGGCACCATCAAGCAAAAGAAGTGCAGCCTCACCCGTGGACGCCACAGCAATTGCCGATTGGTCGAGTCGTGTGCGAATGTAAGCGAGTAAAGTGTTGTACAAAAACGTCTTTCCAGAACCACCAGGGCCATCGATAAAGTATAAGCGTTGTTGAACACTATTGTGTTGCACAGCATTCACAATAGTGTCAAAGATGAGTCGCTGCTCCGTATTCAATGCATCAACACGACTTGCAAATTCTTCAGGTGTCATGCCGCCAGCGGCTGTTGTTGCTTCTTGTACATGTGCTGAAGGGAGTGGTTGTTCAAATATGGAGTCATCAGGTAACGAAGGCATGCCGGGGATATCTTGAAGGCTCAAATCTTGCTGTAAAAGTATGCGTCGGATGTCTCGTAGAGCCTCAGCAATGCAACGGTCCATGTCAACTTCCATGTCATTGGCAATGTAACGCCATTGGTAATCGTCACACAAACTTGCGGAGTGTTGTTCCCACAATTCCCGAGGATTAAGAGGATTGCCAAATGTCAAGATGGTGACAAAAAGTTGACGTAGCTGGTGAGCTGATGTAAAGTGTCCAATGGCTTCTTGCAAGCAATGGCGGTACTCATCATCATCCTCCAAAAGACCACATGCCTTCGCAGCATCCACAAAGGTATTGTATAGGTGACCATTTACTCTGCGTAAGTCTTCAAAGCTTCGAGGACCTGGAACCTTATGAAGCAACACACGCAAAGCAAAACGTTCAGGATCACGTGGCGATACGAATGGCATTCTACCGATAGTGTGACCTCTTTGGCGTGGTACCCAATGGTATGGCAAGGTATCAGTTTTCCAAACGTAGTGGAGGGGTATTTCAGGATAACAATATTGGCGTGCATTGGGATCACGTCTACGGAAGGATGATGATGATTAGTGAGTATTGTGGATAAATATAGATGACATTTGCATGCATGAAGACAAACATGAAACCTACCGATTAAGATCGAAAAAAGCAAGCAAAGTGGTTGGTCGATCCATAGTACGTTGAACGACTGTTTGAAGGTCGTCACTTTCATTGTAGTATACTGCTTGCTGATTTGGTAAATGCAGCAAGAGCAACTGCACAGAAGGAGAGCGCTGAAAGAGGCTGAAAGAAAATAGACGCCATAAAGCCTCTGAGGCTGAGACGTAACGGGTATCGGTATATTGCTGGATCTCATTGATGACGGCGTCTTGTTGTTGCTGCTCATGGTGTTGCCTGGTATTTCTACGCATGGAGATCAACGCGCGATCGTGGCCTTTGTAGACATACTTGTAGAGGTACTTTACAGCATTAACGGAGGAGCAAATCTGGACATTGATATGGGCATTATACTTGGTACATAAGACCACGTTATGTGGTACCACCCAACGGTTGTCAAGGGATACGGAAGCTGAGATGCGATAACGCCTGCCATTGTTGGGTCTCCTGTAGCTGGGATATCCAGATGTGGGATCCGTTGTCTCTTCAATGAAATCATGTGGGTAGCCTTTGCTGCAACGACCATTCACCATACATGGTGCTTGAGGGAAAGCTTCACCACAAGGACCATGCATCATTAAAGGTCTAACCGTTTCGTATGCTGCGGGATGTAACTCTGGGTCCGGTATCTCAGCCGAAACGATTTGATCATAGTCACGTGGGCGACGTGGTCTGCAATTGGGATCCAAGGTGAGAAGTATATGCGCATGGGGAAGGCCTCGTTTTAGGAATTCAATCACCCTGAAGTGAGCAATTGTCTCACCCAAGACATGGTTCGTCGTCAAATCTTTCATAAGCAGGTCGCACTAATGCATACAGGATTGTTTGAAAATAGGTATGGTTGATCAGCAAAGAGTAGTAATACATACAACAATGATGTACAAAAGTCTTACTTTGAGCTTAAAGACTCGATTTGTCAAGTCAGGGCGATCGGCAGCAACTTGGCCAGGTTTAAGAGCGGAAGTAATTTCAGGCCATCTTGGGTTGCATGTAAATGTGATAAAGAGATCAGGTTCACCAAGCTCACGAACAATGGCCATGGCATCTTGGTATCGTGATTGCATGTCACGTGGACCACCAGTGAAACTGGGAGGAAGGATAATATGGCTACCAATGTCTCTTGAGGTCTCGTTGCCCATTGCATCGATCACACCTTGTAATGCCTCCGAACGATACTTCTTTTGGTTTTTTTCAATATACCGAAGACGCTGCTGCTCAACCTTGATATACATGTCCACGGCGTATTGATGGAATAGGCGACCATAGTAAACCATGTAATGGTTTTCGCGATCTTGCAACATGTATGCATAAAAGCGCATAGCAGTAATTGTGCCGTTACTTTCGTCATCGGGATTGTTCTCTTGTTGTCTTCTTGTTGAGCGGCCTATTATAAATGTTGTCGACAGGCGGTGATGAGCCAAACGTACCAAGACATGGAAGATAGCTGTATAATAAGCATACCTTGTGTGGGTGCACACCAACCTTGCTCACCTCGTGGGAACATGAGAACATAGTGCAAAGGGTCATAAAGAGGATGCAATTCATCAATGCGGAGAAGCCCATGGTGTTGGCGGTGAATAACGACGTCGCGATAAGGGGTGATGTTGGAAGAGGAAATAGGAACAACAGCAGCAATTTCTCCTTTTGCGGGGCGTAAGAATTGACCACGATGGCCACGGGATGAAGATCGATCCGAATGAAAAGTGATGCTGAAATTATTATCAGGCTCGTTTTGCAACATGTCAGCAGCGCGTCTGTATATGCGAGCAAGAGGGTTTTCAGTGAACAACATCTCTTGAAGCTGCCGTGTGATATCCTGATCAAGGCCACCGTTCAATGAGCTGCGTATGTTGACTTGCTCATCTGGATCACAGATATAAATTTGCGCGAATCCAGGATCACGTTGACCAGGAAGCATCGAGCTGGCGATAGAGTGGTGAATAACCCCATTTACACGAAACGTATAGACACCTGATCTTGCGTTTGCAAGCTCATCATCAACCTATTTTGCCAAGGAAAGGAAATTTTAGATGTAAATACAACATACAATGGAAGAAAAAGATGTAATAAATACCTGAGCACCAATTGATGCGAACGCAAATGCTCAATTGTATGCTCGAATGCTGGTACGAAAAGCTGTAGAACGATCATCCTCGCCAGTAAGCAAAGTAAGCAATGGAGCTGGTGGACGTTGTGATGTTTGGTAATAGAAAATGGATAACAATGAAAAGTACGT